>NC_053161.1:181540037-181807463 GCF_016835505.1 Polypterus senegalus
ATGGAGTTGAGTTGGAGATGGCCGTGGGGGGCGGAGTTTCGTGTGACATCATCACGCCTCCTACGTAAGTATGTAGAGAACAAGGAAGAACTCCAAACAGTGATGAGCACAAAACGCCATTTCACAATTGAGAAGGCAGAAAAACATTATGAAGCAAGGAGGAAGATGAGATGGTCAGGGTGGTGTTTGGCACAAACTCATTGAAACTGCGAGAGAAACTTTTAAGTGCCGGGTCTTAGCTGACATTACACGAGATGGCACCAGCACAGCTGGGAACCTTCGATGCAAGAACACCAAGCGCCTCACGTGAACTGACGCAGTGCACAGAAAAATAGCAACAGTTCCAAAGAGTGCTGAACAAAAACCGAATTACACAATTGAGAAGGCAGCAAAAAAATATGAAGCGTCTGATACATACAATCATATTCATAAGTGCAGCTACTGCGGAAACAAAGTACACGGTGGAAAAAGTGAATGTCCTGCTAAAGGAAGACAGTGTAAAAAAAAAAAAAACCTTCATGCAGTTTGTCACGTCTCAGATAAAGAGGAAGACGAGCTGTTTATTGATGCAGTAAGAAACTAATCGATGAATGAAACCTCTTATCTTTACAACGATTGACAAACATGGAATGTAACTTGAACACAACACATTGTACAAATACGACCCTGATTGAAACAAATAATGAGAATCAAATCCTTGATGACAGCAACATTCAATAACACTCACAAAACAATTACTGTATATTGACAATCATGTTACGTTATTTTTAAAATGTTCCCTTTTCTTTTTCATAACTTCTAATTCTCCACTGCGATACGCGGGTATATATATAAATGTATATATACACCCCGATCTAGAGTACATACTCTCGCATAGACAAGCCACACGCTGTGGCGCAATTGTAGAGTCTTCGCCTCTAACGCTGACATTCGAGGTTCGATTCCCGAGAGGGGGTGTACTGACTATGTACGCGCGCTACCCGATTCATTTTACCTTCGCATCTCCTTGGTTTGGGAAGTATGAAAAAATATTCAGTTAACGCAGAATCATGTTACGTTATTTTTAAAATGTTTCCCTTTCTTAGCACAAGCACAGCTGAGAAGCTTCGATGCATGTACTCCATAACGCGTTAAAAAAATAACGCATTTAATCACACTTTCAATTCCAAGCAAAAGGGAAACTTTTGTCAATGCATGATTTCCTGGTACATCCATTACACTGATGCACACATCACAGCTACAAAAATGTTAGAGTCGGAATAAAGCGCGTTCCATTTCGACTACCCAAGCGAAGCCTTGATAAAAGCATGGTTTTGTGCACACTGAAAAGCAAGCAAAATTAGATGCATTACAGAAAGCGGACTTTGTGGCTCTTACTGGGGATCATTGGACTTCCGTGACCGTTAGTAATTCTAATTACATCTAATTACAAAATGTTCAATGATCACACTGTTTTAGCCTAATGTACAAAATAATTTTGGCTAATGTTACTCAAAGTTTAAAGAGTAAGCTGGTCAAATTACCTTTTATGTTTCTGACTTATTTTTTTAAGAAGAAAACTGCACTTTATGTTGAAATTTTGGTTATTATTATTTAAAGATAATACTATTCTGAAAATGTACTTAAAGTAGTTAAACTACCACTTTATTTTTAAGTCTGCCCAATTTTAACCAGGGATGATATTTTTGTTTCTGTTTTGAATTCAAATGCAGTTTAAAGGCTTTTTTTTTTTTTTAAGAAATTAAAACGGCTTCAGTTTACAATATTCATGTACATGTCTATTATTTGATTCTGTCGCCCACTAAAACCGTTTTAAATTAAAAAAAAAAATAAACATTTGCGATTTGGGTCAAATTTACGTGTGCGATTACATACGATTAATCAAGATTAATTCTTACACAGCCTCTAATTAATTGGATTAATTTTTTTAATCGAGTCCCACCCCTGATATATATATATATGTAGAATTGTATATATATGTGTATATACAGTATATATGTAGATATGTATATGTGTATATACAGTATGTATATATGGGTGTGGGTATATATATATAACTGTGTATATATATGTGTATAGATGTATATATATATATATATATATATATATATATATATATATATATATATATATATATATATATATATATATATATATATGTATATATATGTTTATATATGTGTCTGTGTGTGTGTGTATATATATATATATGCCAGCAACACTCATGACAATGACAAAACAATTAAATTGTCAATCATGTTACGTTATTATTAAAATGTTTCCTTTTCTTTTTACTTCTCCGCTGCCAATCGCAGGTATTTATATATATATATATATATATATATATATATATATATATATATATATATATATATATATATATATATATATATATATATATATATATATATACAGATATATATAAATATATATATATATATAAATAGATAGATATGACAACAACACTCATATCAATGACAAAACAATTACTTTAACAATCATCTTACGCTATTTTTAAAATGTTTGCTTTTCTTTTTCATAACTTCTTTAACACACTACTTCTCCGCTGCGAAGCGCGGGTATTCTGCTAGTGTTTAATATAAAGCTGGGCTCCTCAATCCCAGTCCTGGAGAGCCACAGTGGCTGCAGGTTTTTGTTCTAACCTGGTTGCTTAATTAGAAAGCAATTCTTGCCAATAATTTAATTTCATTGCTTATTAGTGCTTTACCTCTGCTATGTCAGGCAATTCTCATATCATATATTTTCTTCCCCTTACTAAGGTCTAAGGATATCATCCAAATGATATGAAGGCTAAAATGGATAATAAATAAATCTAGTCCTTTACTTTTTTCTCTTCGCTTTCCTTCCAAGTATTTAATTAAACCCAGTAGTGCATGATACATATACACAGGTGTATATGGTAACAAGCTAAATGGAGAAATGCTTTTGTCATTTGCATGTTATTGGTAGTTAAGTGCAATTAAAAACCAAAAACACAGCTATTTAAGACTAAAATAAGCAATAAGGTTTCAAAATCTTAACGAGCAAGACAAGTAAAGTGAAGCAGAAGTGTTACTTGAGCAATAAGAGCTTCTTATTAAGCAGCTGGGTTGGAGCAAAAACCTGCAGCCACTGCGGCCCTCCAGGACTGTGATTGAGGACCACTGATATAAAGCAACACCCTCCTCAATGGAGTGGAGCTCTGGAGGTCCACACTAAGAGTCTGTTGAAAAAGTTAAATGTAAGATTAGGATAAGAAGGGCTGGCATCAAGAAATGCATTTGGTGTTTTATCAATTCATCCTGCTTTATCAAACTGTACAGAGTCAGCAACTTTAACAGCTAAAAGAAATCCCCCACAAAACAAGGAAGAAACTAACTGTGTGCAAAGAAGAGACTTGTGCTATGATACACCAGTAACGGCACGTGTAGTGAATACACTTGACTTGATTATACTCCGTTGACCCTTGACCTTGACCTTCGTTGACCATATATGTGTACGAAATTGCAGGTGTGTAGGTCGAATGGTTTGGGAGCTGCAGGTGACTGTAACGGCACATTTCACACAACCGTGATTTGACTTTAATCAGTTGACCTTTGACATTGGAGGTCAATAACTCCAAAAGTAGACAGTAGAGGTCACATAATATAATATGTATACCAAATTTTTGTTAAATAGATCAATAAGTCAAATGGTTTGGCAGCTACAGTGTTAAATGGAAAGACTCATGTGTCTTGGCGACAACCAACAATTTTTTATTAATTTTATTGCAATCCATACAAATCAATCAAGTTTTTACAAAAAGAAAAATTGAGTTAAGGACAAATCTTTCCCCACCCCTGTAAGAGAGAGCAAGGCAAACAACGTGAAATTTAAGGCTTGTAAACATACCTAAATTATTAAATTTGATAAGCCGATAGAGATGAACGCAGAAGACAAAGAAATACAGAAATAATTGCTTCGTCTGTGCTTTATGAGCTTATTTTAAAATATTACTGATTAGATCCTGCCATTTTTTGAAAAAAGTCTGTACAGATCCTCTAACTGAGTATTTTTTCCAATATCTAATAATATAACACATCAGTTTCCCACTGACTTAAAAGAGGAGAGTTTGGATTCTTCCAGTTTAGCAGAATGAGTCTGCGTGCCAAAAGTGTAGTGAATGCAATCACAATTTATTTGTCTTTCTCCACTTTAAACCCATTTGGAAGAACCCCAAACACAGCTGTTAATGGGTTAGGAGGGATTGTGAGTCCAAGGCTGTCTGAAAGGTAATTAAAAATTTTGGTCCAGAATAATGTTAATTTGGTGCAGGCCCAGAACATGTGACCCAGTGAGGCTGGGACTTGGTTGCAACGTTCACAGGTTGGATCTCACCCTGGAAACATTTTGGAGAGTTTTAGTCAAGACAGATGTGCTCGATATATAATTTTGAGTTGTATAATTGTATGCTTTGCGCATATGGAGCTCGAGTGAATTCTCTGCATTGCTACTTTCCACTCCTTTTCTGATATATTAATTGAGAGATCTTTTTCCCAGTGTCCTCTTCGATCCTTGAAAGGGAGGGATTGTAAAATGGTTTTATATATTGTAGAGATGGTGTCTAAGTCCTTAAGATTGAGCAATATTTTTTCCAGCATGGATGAGGGTGCAAGATGAGGAAAATCGGGAAGGTTCTGTTTAACAAAGTTCCTGATTTGAAGATAGTGAAAGAAATGTGTAGCTGGAATGTTAAATTTGGAATGTAATTGTTCATAGGATGCAAAGATGTTGTCTATATAAAGATCTCTAAGCAAGTTAATTCCAAATTTTTTCCAGATATTAAAAACTGCATATGTTTGCGAAGGTTGAAAGAGGTAGTTATCTTGCAGAGTTACCACAGATAGAAGGTTCTCCATCTTAAAATGCTTTCTACATTGGTTCCATATTCTTAGTGAGTTGAGCACAATTGGGTTATTAGTATATTGCCGATAACATTGGTTTTTTTGGGGCACAGAGCAGGGAGTATAAAGAAGTACTGCAGGATTTTATTTCTATTGTGGACCAGGCCTGTGTATGTTCTTCTATTTGTATCCAGGTTTTTATCACTTGTGTATTTGCTGCCCAGTAATAAAACTGGAAGTTAGGTAGAGCCATGCCGCCTTCTGCCTTTTGTCTTTGTAGGGTCGCTCTTTTGATGCGTGGATGTTTTGAATTCCAAATAAATGAGGTTATTGTTGAATCTAATTGCTTAAAAATGATTTATTGATGTATATTGGGATGTTTTGAAATAAAAAAGGAGCTTAGGAACAGCTTAACAGTGTTGATTCTTCCAGCTAGAGTGAGATGAATGGTTAACCATCTATGCAAATCTTGTTTAATTTTTTCCATGCAGACAGCGAAATTTTGTTGATAAAGAGCTTTATGTTTACTTGTGATGTTTACCCCGAGGTATTTAAACTGTTCTGGAATGATAAAAGGTAGAGTACCTAATCTAATATTAGATGCTTGAGAATTCACTGGAAAGAGTACACTTTTATTCAGATTAATTCTGAGACCAGAGATCCTTTGTAATTCTGTGAGTGCTGTTAAGACTGCAGGCACAGAATTTTGTGGGTCTGATATATACAGTACCATATCATATGCATATAATGAGATTTTCTGTTCCAGTCCTTCTCTGATAATCCCGTTTATCAGATCAGTATTTTGACAGTGTATTGCCAGTGGTTCAAACAGCAGCGGTGACAAGGGGCATCCTTGTTTAAAGTAGTCTGAACAAATGTTGTTGATACAAACTGAAGCTTCTAGATTGGTATACAGTAATTTGATCCACGCACAAATGTTCAGGCCAAGCCCAAATTTCTCCAATGTAGTAAAAAGGTATTTACATTCAATCATTCTGCTTTTTCTGCATCCAATGATAATAATATTTCTGGGTGTTTGATTTAGTTGGTGAGTATATTATATTAAGCAGGCGTCAAAGATTTGAAGATAAGTGTTTGATCTTGTGATATTACCGAGGGGAGCACTTTCTCCATCCTTCTAGCTATGATTTTAGAGAGTATTATAACGTCATTATTCAGAAGTGAAATTGGTCTGTATGATGCACATT
Organism: Polypterus senegalus; assembly: GCF_016835505.1. Lineage (NCBI taxonomy): Eukaryota > Metazoa > Chordata > Cladistia > Polypteriformes > Polypteridae > Polypterus > Polypterus senegalus. The sequence continues at coordinate 181,546,129 of NC_053161.1, forward strand.
GTAATAAGTCCTTATTTTGTTTTGGAAAAACGGTGATTAGTGCTTGGCGAAAAGTTTGAGGAAGCGTTTGATTGTCTCTGGCTTCTGTAAATGTTGCTAATAGGAAGGGAGCTAGCTGAGGGGAGAATTTCTTGTAAAATTCTGCCGGGTAGCCATCAGGGCCTGCTGCTTTCCCACTTTGGAGTGACTTTATAGCATCTAGTAATTCTGATAACGCCAGAGGTTTATCGAGTTCCTCTGCACTAAAAGTGTCTATTTGTGGTATCTGTAATGTATCCAGAAATGCATTTGATTGTGTAATGTCTTCTTTAAACTCAGTAGTATATAAGGATTTATAGTAGTCTCTGAAAGAAGAAGCTGATATGTTTGGATATAAATTCTGTACAATTCTCATCTGCTAACAGAAGCGGGTTGAGACGCCTTCTGTGAGGTGAGTTGTGTGGGGCATACTAACTTTAGCTCCAAGGTCATAGGTGCATGGTCAGAAATAACAATAGCATTGTATTTGCAAAATTTAGTCATAGGCAAGAAGTTATTTATACTAATAAAAGGCAAAGCCCTCACTGACTGACTGACTGACTGACTCACGGACTCATCACTAATTCTACAACTTCCCATGTAAGTAGAAGGCTGAAATTTGGCAGGCTTATTCCTTACAGCTCACTTACAAAAGTTAAGCAGGTTTCATTTCGAAATTCTACACGTAACAGTCATAACAGTCGATAAAGGTTGACAACGAGCGCATGTTGAACTTTCTTATTTATGGCCCCATCTTCACGAAATTTGGTAGGCGGATTCCCTGCGCTAACCGAAACTGATGTACGTACTTATTTCGATGGTATGACGCCACTGTCGGCCGCCATATTGAACTTTCCAAACACCACTAATTCTCCAACTTCCCGTGTAGGTAGAAGGCTGAAATTTGGCAGGCTCATTCCTTACAGCTTACTTACAAAAGTTAAGCAGGTTTCATTTGGAAATTCTACGCGTAACGTTCATAACAGTCAACAACGTCCGCCATATTGAACTTTCTTATTCATGGCCCCATCTTCACAAAATTTGGTAGGCGGCTTCCCTGCGCTAACCAAAACCAATGTACATACTTATTTCGGTGGTATGACGCCACTGTCAGCCGCCATATTGAACTTTCCAAAGTCGCTAATTCTCCAACTTCCCGTGTAGGTAGAAGGCTGAAATTTGGTATTTATTTCGGTTGTATGATGCCGCTGTCAGCCGCCATATAGAACTTTTAACAAAAACCGATGTCCGTACTTCTTTCGTTGGTATGACACCACTGTCGGCCGGCATATTGAACTTTCCAATGTCACTAATTCTCCAACTTCCCGTGGATGTAGAAGGCTGAAATTTGGCAGGCTCATTCCTTACAGCTTGCTTACAACAGTTAAGCAGGTTTAATTTCAAAATTCTATGCGTAATGGTCATAACGGTCAACAACGTCCGCCATTTTGAACTTTCTTATTTACGGCCCCATCTTCACGAAATTTGGTAGGTGGCTTTCCTGAGCTAACCAAAACCAATGAACGTACTTATTTCGGTGGTATGATGCCACTGTCGGCCGCCATATTGAACTTTTCAACAGTCTTTGTTATTTATGGGCTCATCTTCAAGAAATTTGGTACACGGGTTCCCAACGCTAACTGAATCCTACTTACGTACATATATATGTCCATAGTCTGCAGCTCGATCGCCGTGTGAGGTGGCATTGGGTCCCCCATGCCAACGCCTCCCACGTTGTAGGCTGCCTGCCTATATAAGACCGTCCATCGCTCCGGTCTCTACATTCCCTTACTTGCTTCGCCATGGGATTCACGTCTCCCTCCTGATAACTACAGCCTTTTTGTTTAATCCACGGCTTCTCTGCTGTTTTATTCTTTGTTTTTTACAATTATAGTTATTGTATTGGTATGTTACACTTACTTTACATTGCTCAGGCACCCATTTCCTTTATCATTCCAACCCCCATTACCATGTCTATCGAGATGATTATATTGCACGGCCATATCAGGCTCACTCTTGATATCCATTGTGTCTTATGTATTGAATGAATGGGACACGTTCAAGGTGTGGACTGATGACGGTACAGGAGATAATTATACTACACAGGAGCACTATAAGAGTGAAATGCTTAAGCCCTTCACCTATGGTTCTGCATGTGAGTTGATGACTGCCACTGAATTGTTCAGTTGTTGCTTTCAAGTGTACCGAAATGGCCAAATATTTTACACCTTTCGACAACCGCCAATGCCTCTTAAACATCTTAGATTCACAGGTGACGATTTCAGTAGTGGACACTTTGATGTTTATGAATGTTTACACTCTCAAAAGCTGGATGTGATTTTATCAATTAAACCGGTTGTGTGCTTACAACGCTTGACAGATGCCAACTGTCACTTCAACCCAACAAATCCTGCAAATACTGTTGTAAGCTGTGAGATTTGAGACAAGATTACTGTTCACATGGCCAGCTGTACTTTGCATCCTTAAGAGTAAGCTCAGCGCACAGCTTGGTCATGTTACAACCGGAGGGCCGAACTGACAACATGGTATACAAAGAGATCCTTAACAAATAATTATTGGCATATTTTCCCTCAGTTTAAAAAGGTTTAATTTTCTTCTTAATCAAAATTTTAATGCAGTACTTCGCCTCTGCGAAGCGCGGGTATTTTGCTAGTTATCTATAAAGAAAGAATCAATCCTTGAGTAGCAATGATGTACTGGTGAGTAGAAAGAATATATTCTTGAGTTTGGGTTTAAAAACCTCCAGGGATCTGATAAGTTGTGATCAGTTATAAACTTTGTAATTATCTTTGCGGTGTTAGGTGCCGTTCCCCCTGTGGTAGAAGTCCTATCTAAGAGTGGATTTAAAACACAATTAAAGTCCCCAGCCATTATAACTTTATGAGTGTTCAGATTGGGAATGGATGCAAATAAATTTTGTATAAATTCCTTATCATCAACATTAGGTGCATAAACATTTATCAAGATCATTTTACAGTTAGATAAGTCTCCCATGACCATCACATATCTCCCTTCAGGATCCAATACTACATCTGATGCTACAAATGAGACTGTTCTATGTATGAGAATTCCCGCACCTCTAGTTTTCTTTGTAAAGCTAGAATGGAACATTTGGCCAATCCAGTCATTTTGCAGCCGGAACTGATCCTTGCTTAGTAAGTGGGTCTCCTTTAAAAATACTATTTTTGCGTTTAGACCTGTTAGGTGAGAGAATACTTTCTTTCTCTTTAATTTGTGATTCAGGCCTTTAACATTCCAGCTCACGAAGTTAACTGTTCCATCATCGAGACGTTGATTCTGAATTTTTGATGTCATTTTATAGTCTTAACTGGAAGTGAGACAGCTTCTGTCTTAATTTCCTATTTCCCCAAGAGTTATTGCCATGCAGCCTATTATTACGTTGGTAGTTATAATTATAAAGATTAAAAGAATAGATTAAGTATAGATATAGCCTGCTCTTTTTCTCTCCCCCCCTTAACCCCCCCACCCTCCCTTTTTGCCTCCCCACGCGAGGCTAAAATCCACTTCACACATTCCCAGTCCTCTGACATACCCAGAGACAGAGCACGTCCAAAGCAAAACAAGCCCCCACGTAGCAGCATTTTAGGATTTAAAAAAAAGAGATATCTATTACCAATACAGTGGAACCTTGGTTCACCATGGTCGTGAACCGAAGCAATTTCCCCCCATAGGATTATATGTAAATACAATTAATCCGTTCCAGACCATGCGAACTGTATGTAAATATGTAAATATATGTAAAGATTAAGCACAAATACTGTATAGTTAATTATGCCATAGAATGAACAGTGTAATGGTAAACTAATGTAAAAACATTGAATAACACTGACACAAAACACCCAGGCTCCCTGCTCAGCTACACAAGCAGGCTCGCTCTCTCTCTCTCTCTAGCAACCCCCCAGTTTCAGGGGATCTTCTTGAAACAGCGAGCTATTGAAACTTGCTTCACTCACGCTCGTACATTCGCTCCCTATTTCGCTCTCAGCCGGCGACGATGTACCGGACCGTGGTCCCGAGGAGTCTGTACTTTCGCCCATCTGATCCAGGTCAGTCTCTGAAAGGCCGTATCTTGAACTAGGGCTTATGATCTTAGCTTGGGTGCAGCTTTAGTTTTCGGTTCTTTCGGACCCCCTTTCTTGTTGGCCATGTTTATATATGCTTACATATACTGTAGCAGGGTCCCTCGGGTTTGATAAATGCAGGATATCTCAGGATATAATGCAGATAATATGAAAAATAACACTGCTGCTAGTGGAGCTCCACTTCAGATGTCCATCTCTCACAACGGACGAGACCAAAAAAAAATATATTAGTGTCTGTTCTGGATGAAGAGTGGCAGGTGTGACCAGGACTGGCCAGCTTTATCACACACCGGCATCATTTATACTGCCCATTAGATTATTAATGGATGTGCATTGCCATGATTTATTTATGATAACAAAACTGAAATTTCAGTGTTTATTGTGTATTAAAGTTATTGTGTGAGTTCATGTATGGAAATTATGTGTAGTTGAATTATTCATTCTGTGGTTTTCATTAATCAAGGAGAGGCATCTGCCACCTTTTGATTAATTTCAGTTACACAAGGAGATGTTTCTGCTATAATTGTATGAAAGGCCTCATTCTTTAACCTGATGATAGTTTCCCTCACTTCTATTATCCATTTACCTTTACTTATTTTGCTAACACCTTAATCCTAAGCAACTTACAACATTTATGATTGGTTGCATTTTGGTTGGTTTTCCAACTGGAGCACAGGCAGGTCCAGTGACTTGTTCATGAACACACAGGGAGTCAGTAGTGGGATTTGAACCATCAACCTCAGGGTTTGCAGTCCAAAGCCTTAATGACTCCACCACACTGCCAGCGATCCTCCTAAGACTGCTGGGGCTGTCATCATGACCGACATCAACAAGCTCCTGTCCAGAGCTCCTTACAGTGGCCTTTACTAAGGAGTTCTTGGACGTGGTCAGTTCAGACTCCTGTGTAGATAAAAATGAGTACACTACAGTATACATACTATATCATCAGAAATACTAACTGAGAAGAAAATGATCAGGAGATAACTAAAGATGAGCCTGAGTCAGAACGGTGAGTCAAACTGACAACTGAGGAAATAATTCTTGAAATGAGAAATCAGAAACAAAACAAAAAAAAAAACCTATTTAAAAAAGAATAAAGTTTTTTTTTTCTGCAATTTCAAATGCCCAGTCCAACCTTAATACCATCACTAATATGATGTCATAATCATCACATGCCCCAATGAATGCTGGGTAAGACCACTGTGGACACTACTGATGCAATGGCAATAAAATGGAGGTACACTTAAGAAAACAAAGATGGTATTGAAGCAAAACATTTTTTTTTAATTATCTTGAATAATATTTTTCATAACTTTTTTTTTTTCTTTTTTAGTCATTGCATGTATTTTACCTTTTGATAAGGGAGCTCTTGAAAGTGGTTCAATGGAACAGTCACACTTGAAGGAGCTGGCAAAGCTGTCTCTTCTCCATAAAGATCTGCTCATGAACCAGCCTCAACACACATAAAAAAGGTTTGGGTAGCCACCCGTACATTATCCCAGGCTGCAAATAGGGTTTGAAAATTTGAGTCCACAACTGAACCGAGGTACATGGAAGTTGTCTGGTCTTTCAAGGCAGAGAGTGAGGTTGTTGGAGTAAAGAGCCAGAAGTGACGTGATCATTGGGGCCGGAACTGAAAGTGGTGTCATTAGGGCTGATTCAGGCAGAATTTCCTGTATTTGCTCTGCAGAAATAACAGAGGAAGGTTTAGTGCACTCCGCCTCCCCCTGATCTCCCGTGAAATTACCTTCACTTGGTCCATACAGCTCCTTCCTACTCACACATGTGTGACATGTAACAAACAAGAGGAGACCATTCATCAGTCCATCAAGTCCATTGGTTTAGCTAACAGCTAAGTTGTCTCAACATCACATCAAGATAACTCTTAAAGATTGTTAAGAGGGCTTTAAACTCCTCTGGGTAAGCTTGTAGTTGATTGAGGCGAATAAGTTCATTTTCTGCTTTAGACAAGTCATTTAGAGTTAGGGGCTTTAGTCTCATTGTTGATTTGTATTCCTTTGTATGTTCTGTGATTAGTGTCTTTTGTTTTTCTGGGCTGTGTCCAGATTGACTGACTGTATGTTGAATTGCCTTTCTCTCTTCTTTCAGATGCAGTAGCATTTCTTTGAACCTAAGGAACCAAGCTATTGCTTTCTTTAAATTGTACCATTCTGAGTAATACTCCACAAGTCTTTTTACTGGTTCGATTTTTTTCTTCTACACTTGCAAAATTTACTACACACCTTTTGATTTCCGAATTGTAGCTAGTAGACAGGTCCACTTCGTCCGGTCTCTTGGGCCATTCGTGCTCTGGCTGTAGCAAAAAGTTTGGGCTTTGTATCCAAGATTTACTTTTGATGAAATTTTCTATTGTCGATCCTCTTGATGCCTGATCTGCAGGTTTTTGTGCAGATGCGACGTACCTCCATTGCAAGGGTTATGTGTGCTCTCTTATCACTGTGATTCTGCTGACAACAAACGTTTTGTAGCGTGCACTTTCATTTGCGATGTACCTTAGTACTGTGATGCTGTTAGTTCAAATGATTGACTCTTTCAGGGGAATCTGTAGTTTGTGTTTTAACATTTTGTCCATTTTGACTGCTACCACAGCTGCTGTAAGTTCTAACCTTGGTATAGTGACAGGTTTCAGCGGTACCACTCTTGATTTCCCCATCAGAATTGAACAATGTCTTTTGTTTTCATTATTAGTCAGGAGGAGGTAGGAAACAGTGCCATACCCGTTTTCTGAAGCAACTCCAAAATGATGCATTTGTGCAGAAATTATTTGACCAAATCCAGGCAGATTAAGGCACCTGTTTACATTTGTCACACATGTGCGATTAGGAGGCAGTCAAAGAGCCTAAAGGTGAGTGAAGCATCGCGAGATAAGGGGTTGTCACGTGGTGCTTACCTGAACTCTCTTTTTTGCCAACAGACATCAAGAAAAAAAATAAGAAGGCCACTTCCGGGTTCCAAGATGGCTGTGATAACGTCACTTACGGCCATTCTTGATGATGTCACTTCCGGCCATCAACAATCATGTCACTTCCGTCTCATCTCCAATGACGCAATTTCCAGTTCCGCCTCCACGTCAACATTGCCAACCATTTCCTGTCACATGTCTTTGTTTTCCTGTATATAAACGCCATCTTGTTCAGTAAATGGCATTCTGTGTAAAAGACTTTGAATCAGCTTTTTTCTTTAAATTGTCTGGGAGACAATATACGGGGACGGTCCCCAAAAACTTTGTTTTGCCAAGTGTGAAGAATTATTCTATTACACATTGTAATCCACAAGTAGCTGCAAATCGTTCATCCATTTTTTCCATTGATGGACATACTTAACCTTCACTTCTTGATACCAAGCATATTTTTCTTTACACTGTTCTCTTAAAATAAGCTTAGCAGGCAGTATGACTGGTGCTAAAAGTCCTAGTGGATCATATATTGAACTGAGATTACCACATCTTGTAGCAGGCTTATCTTGTAGCTTTACCTGAAACTTGAAACTGTCAGTCTGTGTGCTCCATTGAACACCTAAGGCTCTTTCAACTGGTAACAAATCATGATTTAAGTCCAAGTCTTTTCGATCGATTGCCCTGTCTTCTTCAGGAATGGACAACAAGACTGCTCTGCTATTACTTATCCATTCTGTAAGATAGAACCCTTCCTTAAAACACAGGGTTTGAAGATCTTTGGACAATTTTATAGCTTGTTTTTCTGTGGCAACTGACTTTAAACAGTCATCAACATAGAAATTGTGCAGCGCAGTGTTAACTGCTTCCTCTGATGCTGTGCCTCTGGCGTCCTCTGCTGTTCTTCATAAGGCATAAAAGGCACAACTGGGTGATGAAGTAGCACCAAAAATATGCCCTGTCATTTTGTATTCCTCTAGTCCATTGTTTAGATTACCCTCAGGCCACCATAAAAAAATGAAGATCTGTGTCTTCATCTGGAACTTTCACTTGGTAAAACATTGATTTAATGTCCGCCATGAGAGCGATTGATTCCTCTCTGAATCTTGTAAGAACTTCAATGAGTGTATTAGTTAAATCAGGTCCTTTCAGCAACTGTCCATTCAGTGAGAAGCCTCGGTAAGTGGCTTCTCACTGAATGGATAGTCAAAAAACACTCTGATCTTATTTTTCTTTGGATAATATACTTCATGGTGAGGTAGGTACCACACTCTCTCTTTTTCTAGAGTCCTCTGTTCTGTGGGTGCCTTGATGGCATATCTTTTGTCTAAAATGTCTTTCATGAAAATTCTGTAATCCTCATGGAATGCTGGATACTTTGTAAGTTTCCTTTTAAGTCCAATAGCATGTTGTTCTTCAACATAGCAATTATTTGGCAGTTTAAGAGTCTCATGTTTAAAAGGCAGATTAATGCAATAGTGTCCATCTGTCAGTCTGTCAGTATCTGAGGCTATGCTCATGAATTTAATGTCCTCCTGTGGCATTTCCTCCTTTTCCTCACAACTGTGCGCTGGAAAGTCTGTATTGTATTGCTGGAGTAACATCTGCTCTATCTCCATTATTGTCACATGATTGACTGAATAACTTTGCAGTCTTTCTTTGTCTGAGTCCTTTATCGATCCATTAACAATCCACCCACAGAATGTTTTCACAGCATAAAGTCCTTCACCTTCACTATGTATTATTTGCCATGGCTCCAAGACTTTACAGGCATTTGTACTTAATAACAATAATATTAACAATAGAATTGTAATTACAATATTATTGCTTTGGTCAGCCTTTATCTGGGGTAGATGCACGTCTTTTAAATAAGACCATTTCTTAAGATGTTCTTGTGTAGGGATGTTCTCCCTTTTCACTGTTACAGGGTTCAGTGTGAACACTTCTGGTAAATCAAAAAATATATTTTCCTTTATCCCATAGACGTGTAACTCCGTTAAGACTGTACACTTTACTAATTTCTGTCTATTTACTTTGTCTTTTTCCACAGTGCTGATGTAGATGTGAGACTTTCTCCCAGAAAGATTTAACCGCTCTAGCAAACTTTCTGTGCAAAATTTAGCTGAGCTGCCTTTAGTCCTTTAGAGCAGATGTTTCTACACATTTTTACTCGTTTCAGGCTTAACTTCAACAAGAGTCACAGCTAAGACACACTCTTTACCGGCCCCGGTATCCGAACAAGTCCCTAGTGGTTCCACAGAAATATGGGCAGAAGAAATGTTCTTCTCTTCCGACATAATGTTCTCCTGTTTAGGAGGTGTGGCTTTATTTATCATCATTTTCTATTTCCTTATTCATATCCAGAACGAATGGATGTAAATGAAAGCACATTTGACATTTAATCATTTCTTCACAAACTTTACTAAGATGTCCTTGTTTAAGGCACTTAAAGCATAAGTCTTTAGAGTTCAAAAAGTCATTTTTACTTTCATAAGTTAATTTCTGAATTGCACTGCATTCGTTAAGATCGTGGTTTTCATTGCAAAAAAGACAGAGTTAACCGCTCGTACGTCCAGCCATCAGCCGTTTTAACTGAGGAGTCTCTATCCCTTTTTTCGTCTACAGCAGAGAAGTTTGTAACAAAACTGCTTTCTCTCAGGCACCTTTCAAAGGATACTTCTCTTGATCAGTCTTGTCCTTTTCCTTCTTGAAAGTATGGCTTTGTACAGCTGAGCTGTATGGGGGATCCAAAGCTGATGTTGTCTGTTCGTCGAAAAGTTCACTGGATCAGCGAGAGGGGCTCGCCTCCTCTCTGTACTTTTAATACTCTGAACTTTGCATTGCCACAGTGCTAGTAGGTCTTGAGGTTTGGAGACCATAGTACGACAGTTATAATTACTTTTAAATTGTTGTTTGCTTTGTAAGTTGGGCATAATGTTCATACATCCACCTAATCGCTCAGACCATCTCCATCGTTTGGCTTTATTTGCGGCTACCCTTTGGCTTTTGTCATATATGCATCTGTTTTTGGTAACTGATTTCCATAAAGACTTTCAAACTTCTTTCTGGCTTTTTGATAACCTTCTAACGTTGACAAGTATTTACAGCTTTTAACAATCCCATGAGGTGACCCTTTAGTAAACTGTGCCAAAAAGTCCAATTTAAATTGCGGATTCCCTATCACCTCATCGATATCTCGGTCAAATATTCCAATAAATTCCATATATTTCAAGGGATCACTTGTCAAATATTGGGATCTTTCTGTATGGCACATAAGGCACTTAAGTCTTATTTTGTTGTTCTTTCTGTTGATCGTAGCGCTGTTCATAATGCGGTTGTTGAAGAGGTGCTGGTGATTTATTTTGTTGATCATAAAGTGGTTGCTGAGGACTGTTTTACTTTCGCTGTTATGTGGAAAGTCACGAATACTTGCATCTTACTTCGTGCCAGCAAAGCAGTGGGTCCAGATGGTGTATCGCCACGACTGCTAAAGGCCTGTGCGTTGGAACTGGGGAGATCTCTACAGCGCATCTTCAACCTGAGCCTGGAACAAGGGAGAGTCCCGAGGCTTTGGAAAACATCTTGTATCACCCCAGTCCCAAAGGTATCACATCCCAGTGAGCTGAATGACTTCCGGCCTGTCGCTCTGACGTCACATGTGATGAAGACCATGGAGCGGCTGTTGCTTCACCACCTGAGGCCAGAGGTCCGCCATGCCCTCGACCCTCTGCAGTTCGCATACCAGGAGAAGGTGGGAGCGAAGGATGCCATCATCTATATGTTACACCGATCCCTCTCCCACTTGGACAGAGGCAGTGGTGCTGTAAGAATTATGTTTTTGGACTTCTGTAGCACCTTCAACACCATCCAACCTCTGCTCCTTAGGGACAAGCTGACTGGTAGCATGGATCGTGGACTATCTTATAGATAGACCTCAATATGTGTGTCTTGGGAACTGCAGGTCTGACATTGTGGTCAGCAACACAGGAGCGCCGCAGGGGACTGTACTTTTTCTGGTCCTGTTCAATCTATATACATCCAATACAACTCGGAGTCCTGCCACAGCAAAAGTTCGCTGATGATACTGCTATTGTGGGCTGGATCAGGAGTGGGCAGGAGGAGGAGTACAGGAACCTAATCAAGGACTTTGGTAAATGGTGTGACTCAAACCACTTGCACCTTAACACCAGCAAGACCAAGGAGCTGGTGGTGGATTTTAGGAGGCCCAGGCCCCTTATGGACCCTGTGATCATCAGAGGTGACTGTGTGCAGACTCCTGTCAATCATGGAGAATCCACCGCATCCACTGAACAGTGTCATCTCCAGGCAGAGGAGTATCTATCTATCTATCTATCTATCTATCTATCTATCTATCTATCTATCTATCTATCTATCTATCTATCTATCTATCTATCTATCTATCTATCTATCTATCTATCTATCTATCTATCTATCCATCCTGTGGCTTGTCATTTCTTGCATCTGGTTTCTGAGAAATGTTATAGGGATTTGGTTTATCTGAACTTCGATTGCGTCTTTTAAGCGCTCTCAATTTTGCTTCGGATTCCACGATAGCTGCTTCTTCCATATCTTGAGCCTGTTGTTTTCTTTGATTCTCTGCTTTAGCCAACAGCTCAGCGTGTGCTGCCTCTTGAGATCTGAGGGCAGTAATTGAAGTAGCCGCTGAACTTGCGCCACTTTTAGTTTTTGCAGAGATTTGGGAGTCCTTGACTGAAGTAGCCGCTGTACTCGTACGATTTTAATTTTTTGCAGAAGCTGCAGGTGAAACGTCATCTTTCATTCTGAAACCCCTAACTGTTTAGCAGAAAAGTCAGGTTGCTGCTTTTTTGATTTACTTCTAAAACCCAATCTATTGCATCTACTGAAAATGTATTAAAAGTTTCCATTTTAGCATCAAAATCCTTTTGTAACATTTTCCATGTATGTTCGTTGCTCTGGATGGATAAAAGTTTGTCGCTTGATCTTTTATATACCTTTCTTAGAATGAAGAACTGATTTTTGATAATTAAGTCTATTTTTTGGCAAATCCTTTACGTACGTCATCAGATCAGATCATTGTTCATATTTGCAATCCAACACTGACTAAAGATCAGTTGTCACTGAATTGAACGGCTTTCTGTCGTCATGGCGATTGTCCTTTGTGATCTCACAAGGTACTTAAGCTTCTTTTTTAATTTATACAGTCTCAGGAGGAGCACTAGCAATTCTCAGATGTCCAACTCCAATCAAAGACAAAGATTAAAAGTATCTGTCGAGTCTTTTCAAGTTGTCTTTGCCTTCTTTTGTTGCAGTCCGATTTCACTCATAGAACACACAATTTATTTTCCTTTTAATCCATGGCAATTTTCAAGCTTTCAGTCTTAAGCAGGTTTCAATCCTAGGCAGGTTTTAAACTTTAGTGTAGCCACCGAAGTATAAGGCGAGATCAAGCACGGGTAAAACGCGTGCCGTAAGAAATCTCTCAATCCAAAAGTTTGTTTTAAAAATATTTAGTGAAAGTTAAAAGCAAATAATCACACAAGAATTAAGGAAAAAATAGTTACACACATAGAATAAAAATGCATCTTCTCTAAACTTAGCCTTTCTTGAGAAACTTTAGTTATTTCTGTACTTAAAAGTTCTTTACTTCTTCTATACTTAAAGATTCTTAATTTCTCCTTCTGTATGCTTTAAACGTATGGCTATGCACTTAAATAAGTGCTGTTTTACATTACTTCATACACTCAAAAGGCCCGTAGGCCAGTAGGCACAGTTTTAAAGCTTATGCCTTTTACACCTTACATATGGCAAGGCTGGTCACTAACTGAGAATAATATTTAGTCAGAGATATTAGAAATATATAAATATATAAATGGCTAGAAAAATAAATATATAAATATATATAAATAGCTAGAATATACCAATTTCACTCAACTTATGGGGGTTTTAGGAGTCTCCCATAGATTGCTTTGTCATCTAGTAAATTATTCATGAATCTTATAGAACTAGGAAAATGGCTCTTACAGTACTTATAAGTACAATTACCTCACTGTAAACTTGCACTACAGTTATAATATTACACAACCTGCGCCACTTTATAAAGTGCGTTTTTGCATATGATGTCGATATCATTTTTAAGATGAAATGGAGCAAAATATGTTTATGATATTATACAGATAAAACAGTAACTTCATTTAAATAATCTATGTTGTTAATAATTAAACATATGAGGACACAGTGTCGCAGTGCTAGCAAGGAACTGGTGGTTAATGGATCGTTCCTGCCTCACCCTGTATTCTTGCTGGGCTGGCGTGACATTGGAAGGATAGATGGATAGAGTAATTAAACACATAATATGAAGATATTTTAATGTTCCTTAAAAGTTTTGAAGAATCGGTGTTCTAAGCTTACAGATGGCTTAAAGTCTATTACAAACCTGATTGTGTGGCGATTGGGTATTTGAAATAAGAAAAGTAACAACAAGAATTGGAGATTAGTACATTTGAAAGAGACAGTACTGCTATATTAAATTATTTCATTGAAGTTTGCACACAGCGCAGCAAGCATCTTGATGGAGGCAGGAACAATCTGTGGACAGGACGCCAGCTCGTCACTATCACTGCCCCACTGTGTTCCTGTGTTTAATGCTCGATTGAAGGCCTTTGTTGCCAACAACATCTCTGTGATCAGAGATCATTCAGAACCTTTGCAGTGGAGGTACGTCACATCTGCTTTTAATCCAGCTGATCAAACATCCAGAGGGCTAAACATAGAAAACTTTCTTAAAAGCACCACATGGTCACAAGGTCCAAGTTTCTTATTGAAGCCCGAACATGAGTGGCCAAAAAGACCAGGTCAACTGAACGATTCACTTTTTGAAGATGATCCAGATGTTAAAACTTGTGCAGTTAACATGACAAGAATAGAGTAGGCGACTGAGCCCATCAACAAACTAATCACTTACGTTTCAGATTGGCTTCACTTGAAGAAAACAGCGGCTTGGTTCCTCAAGTATAAAGACATACTGCTGCATTTAAGAAATGAAAGAAAAACATTTCAACTAGAAGTCAGTCAGACTAAAGGTAATACAGAAAAGCAAAAATCACTCACACCCATTCACTTGCTGTTAATGAAGACACAACCTGATATGCCACCTGAACTCCTTTCTAAAAATGAACAATACTCTTGAAGACACTGGAAGCAAATTCTATACATGGCTGATTTGTTTTGGAAAAGATGGACTAAAGAGTATTTGCCAATACAAGAACGTCAAAAATGGCTTGAACCAAGAAGAAATTTTGAACCAGGGGACGTTGTTTTAATTGTAGATAAAGCTACACCTAGCAATGGTTAATGGGTCGAGTCATCAAGACAATGCCAGATGCTAAAGGTGCAGTCAGAAGAGTTTGTGTGCAAAACAAAACCAGCACACTGGACAGACCTGTGAATAAACTGTGTCTGCTTCAAGAAACAGCCAGTGTTTGAAATAAGAAATCTTTAAAATGTTTGTTTGCAGTGTTATTGCTAATGATTTGAAAACAATAGTTAATGTAAAAGTAAAGTTAATTGGCTCATATTGAAGTAAAGCATAGTAGTTGTCTCCGCTCCTGCATCGCCAATTAGGGGCCAGAAATGTAAGAGCCAATCTTAGAAAGTTAAAGTTTTCATTTAAACTCATATTAATGATTGTTTAATTTGATTAGAATATAAATGTCTTTCATAGTCACAACTTATGGTATAGTCTTTTCCCCCTATAAGTTAGTAAGAGATAGAACCTTCTTACTATAACTGAGACACAGTGTGATAATTGAGTCAGTTGTGTTTAAAACAGGTGGTCCCAGTACACAGGGACTTGAAGACCCATTTTCAACTCAGAAATGGGATAAGCATACAGTTTAGAAATGGTTCAGAAACGTTAAGTGATTAGTAACAATTTGAAATGTAACAAGATTTAAGCTTTGAGCAGAACTTTTCTTAACAAGAACTTTTTTTTTTTTGTTGTTTTTGTTTTTGCTATTTTAATTTTTTTGTGTGTGAACTGTTTTACTTTGAATTTTAACTAAAACTTTTAAAAAACAAAGATTTTTGTCTGTAGAATAATTTCAGCACATCAGGCTTTTGTTGAATCCCATTTTTTAAGTTAGAGCTGCTGAACCTTAGCAATTTTGGAAAAACGCAGCTACAATGCTTTTTATTGATAAACTTTATTGCTTTAAATTTCATACTGCTGACAGGTTAGTTACTATTCTATTCTGAGAGTAATACTGACATCTAGTGGACTTTTGTGGAAGTTACTAATGGGTTTTCTCTATCCTTTCTTTATTGTAGGCCACACACAACAAGTCAGTCAGATAGATAGATAGATAGATAGATAGATAGATAGATAGATAGATAGATAGATATGAACGGCACTATATAATAGATAGATAGATAGATAGATAGATAGATAGATAGATAGATAGATAGATAGATAGATAGATAGATAGATAGATAGATAGATAGATACTTTATTAATCCAGAGGGGAAATTCACATACTTCAAATACATGTATACTTCTTTATATATCATCAAAATAACTTTTTTTATATATAACGAGGGGCTCCGCCCCCTGCTCGCTTCGCTCGCCAACCCCCGTGTTTGGTTAATCAGAAATACAATTTTAGAACATTATTTTTTTTTCTTTGGAATTGTTTAGTTTCATTATTTTGCACTTTTATTTTTAAGTTTCAGTAAAAACAATATTTGGAATGACCTTTTCTTCAAGATCACATTGAATTTTGATTTCATTAATGGAGATACATTGTGACGGATAACTGCCCGTGAGTGAATATCGTTTCTTTTTCTCTAATAAATAATCCGACTTTTTCTAAATTTTGTCCCTGTGATTTGTTCATTGTCATAGTAAAAGCTATTCTCACGGTAAACTGTAAACATTTTAATACGAATCGCATATCAAGATCTCCTTTGGTGTCTAATGTTATTCGTGGAATATATACTACATTACCTTTCTTGTCACCTGGTAATATTTGCATTGCTTCTCCGTGATCATAAATATACACCAGATTCTCATAGCGTATAGTCCATTATTGTGTAAATCTATGTTTTGAGCATTGAATGATGCGATGGCGAAAAGATTATTGTAGACTCATATATTTTGCCTGTAGTGTTTGTGGATTCTGCGGTGGGCTGGTACCCTGCCTGGGGTTTGTTCCTAACTTGCGCCCTGTGCTGACTGGGATTGGCTCCAGCAGACCCTCGTGACCCTGTGTTTGGATATAGTGGGTTGGGAAATGACTGACTGACAATTTGTGGATTTCACTTTCCCCAAACATCAAATCTTTTAATTCTCTTGGATACGCCTCCTCATTGTGTAGAAACACTACGTTTCCCGGATGGCAACAAGAATTAGTTGATCTACAAGTCTCTGACTTAAATTTCAAAGCCTTACAATATTTCCATACTTCTGACATATCACCTATGTCCATATATTCGATCTCTATTCGCCTTTCTGTTATTGCACCGAGTAATAATTTCTCTTTTTGGCACTAATGCGATTCTTATCTTTTTTTGATACTTTCAAATTTTTCTGCTTTTATATTCTGTATCTTGCTCTGCATGTGTATCACGCCTACGTTTTTTTGTGTCTTTTGAATTCCACTGTCTCTAAGTCTCTAACTTGCTCTGCATGTGTTTTGCCCCCTCGTTTTTGAACCTTTTTATGACGTTTTAGTTTGTTTTCTACTCTTTGTCTTTTATTTTTGACCCCGCTTTGTCCGGCTATTTTTTCAATTACACCTGGTCCTGATTTTCCCTTTTTTCGAGTAATAATTTCATTTTGTTTGCGCTAATGCGATCTTTACTATTTCTTTTTTGATACTGTAGTAACCTCCGCGTCCAGCTCGAAAAGAGAAGAAGTAAAAAAAAAAAAAAATAGACAGGCATAATAAAGTTTCATAAAAGTTTTCCTTGAACAATCAAGAAAAAGAACGGCGACTTCATAACCCCAAACACAACCTTCTAGCACCCTCTCCAACCCCCCAAATTAATCAATACCCCGCTGTCAGTCCTCCATGCTGTACTCTGCCCTCCGTCAAGTGGACCTAACAGTCACTCAAAAAAAGGCTTCAACCTGGCTGGGATGATACAATACTTTCCGATTTTACTGCTTTCATATTCTTTACCTTTCTCTGCATGTGTATATCGTCATAGTTTTTGCTTAGGCTTTCGAATTCCACTGCTTTCATAATCTCTTATCTGCATTTGCTTTCTCTCCAACGCCTTTGGGTCTCTTTTCTCTGCACTGCTCTTTCTTCTTCGCTTGGTCGTTGACGTTTCATCTAAAATGTATTGTCCTTATACGCTTTTTATGAGCTGAGAGCACAGGATTTGTGTCTGCTACTTGCCTTTACATGACTGAGTGTTTTGCTGCCCATGGTCTTATTCAATTTTGGTTGTAAGTAGGTCGTGTCTTGCATGAATCTCATGTTCCATGGCCCCACGAGACGGTCCTGGGACAACCTCTTTTGTCTTGCGGACAAGATCACGTCTCGTCTCCCTGGTTTTCCTTTCCAATATTTTATTTTATAATAGAGAGACAATAATTTGTTCTGGAGCTGCTATGAGGAATACTCTGAATCCTTTTCCAGCATTCTCAATGACACTCCAGAGTGAACACTACATGTCCAGAACCCCTCCCAGATATATAGTAATCCTTTGCTACACTCAAAGTTTATCAGTTTCTGTGAGGACACAATCTTCACCCAAAAAAGGAATTAAAATACACCTTAATAATAAACCTTGATTTACTCTGGATGGAGTCAAAAAAACAAACAAACCAAAAAAACCTTCTAAACCAAAAATAACGCTTGAGAAAACTGATACGAAGCAAATACTTAACAGGGTTTTCAGATAATGAGAGATCATAAACTCAAAAAGCACTCTATGAGTGTTTTAGACGAGCGCTGGTTTGTGGATTTGACAGAAATAACTTCACATCAGTGCAAGCAGAGACGAGGAGCAAACTGAAAGCTCATCCATAAATCACTTCTTAATGACGGCATTTCAGTCAAGGCAAAGTTCGCGGTCTGGATAATATCAGTTGTAAAATACTTCAGGAAAGCTCTCGTCAATTAGCAAAGCTTTTTCAAAAGTTGTTCCAATAATGTCCTTAAACATCTGGTACAAAGGAAAAGAATGTTAAGATTGTGATCAAAATTTTGAACAAAGGGGAGTAACTTTTTTTTCACCTCATTGTCACATCCGAAGAGCCACACAACGTGCCCAGAGCTTCACACAATTTACCTGCTGCTTCTGTCGAGTGGGTTATTAAAAGGAGCATCGTGACCTTTTGCGCTGAAGTGTTGGACCAGGTGTCCACCGCATCGTAGGGCTAACTACGTGTTAAATGGTAAACACATTTTTGGAATCTGATCCTGTTTTTGTTTCTGTCTGCAGCTATCTGAAAAACTGAGTATAAGTAATGTTGAATTGAGATCGTCTGATACTTTCTACATACTTTTATTTAAGTACCAAAATGAAGAGAATCGTCCGTAATTTGGACATATTTTCTTTTCCAATATGCACTGTATCAATTCTTATAAACCTGCGCTGCAAGTAAACGATTACACAGCAATTTAAAACTCCACCACTTTGTCCGCTATGAAGGGTGCATGAAAGCTAAGCAGCGCCGAGTCCTGCAGTAACGTTTGCTCCACGACACAGATAACCGTTAATGGCCTCTTTACGGTATCGCATATCTGTGCACAGCAGCCTATCGTAGATAAAATCAGACAGCAACAGTCATCGTGTTCTGTTCATCAAAAGACAAGGTTCTGATTAAAACTGAGCGCGATGAAGGTTTATAAAGTAACCAGCAGTCAGGGGAAGAGAAATCATCTCCACCGGCAATTATTCTCCGTATTCTTCATTCATTGTATTCCAAATGACAGACACAAATCAGAATGGATCTTAAAACAAGTAATGCTTTATACATCACATGACCGATTTGTGTTCGAGTAGAACTACGGGAGCCTGCTTGGACATATCGGCTATTTATTGTATATTGATGAGGACTACACGCCGAAGAGCAGACGTGTGCGGTGCTGAGCGCGTCTTCCACTCCAGTAAAGAACGGGGACGCCGCAGCTCAAGTCTGTCAGAGCAGGTGACGGGGTGACACTACAAGGACACTTGTCGAGCTGGCGATTGACTGGCATTGTGACATTTAATGCTCGTGTGAACCAGAACAGGCAGTCCTGTCCAGTTTATATGCACTTCTTAATCTTACGTTGTATCATTTAAGATGTTGTCTTGGTCTTTGTTTTCTTAATACAGCAGAACCCACAATTTTAACTTTTTTACACATTTTATATTTTTCAATGGTGAGTGGCGGTGATGACTGTTTTTTCAGAAAGTAAAATAATCTTGAAAAAATAAAAACATTAATGTTTGTCTTACAGTTAAGTTTTATTATATACATATTTTTATATCAGTAATTTACGGAATTTACTGCATTAAAATAAATGTCATAGCTTTAATAAGTGTGCTGTATCTTTATTGTAGCAAATAAAATAAAGAATTATTATTAAACAGTATATTTTTAATTTTTCCACTAATGGAGCATTAAATGCAGCTAATACAGCATCAGGCTGTTTAATGAGAACAGATAAACAAGAAAACACGTCCATCATGGACACGATAGATTGGTAAACGCCACTGTGTAGACGGGTGTAAAGTTTTTAAATGTCTGTATTTGCATTTAGAATGTCTAATAGAGGTGTGCATGTTGATGTTCACATGTATGTGGTTCCTATTACTGTATTTTTCTCCTTCCTAGTCTTTTAATATCCAAAACCATAACTATGTAAGTGTGTTGATGCAAAAAAAAATGAATTTCCCTCTATTGGTTAATAAAGTTAAAGTTACAAAGTTAGTTAGTTACAAATCATTTAGTGTGTATTCAACATCCTTATATCTCCTGCCACCTACTTATTTTAATGATCAGTTTATTTCACCTTTAAATCTTTGATTGTTTTTGAATTCCCTGATTTTTATAGCACAAATAAAAACTTTCACTCACTTTAACCCCTCTAAATAAATTTACTCAGTTAATTAAGGTGCATTACAAAAGTTAGATCTCTTAAAATATTTGAAGTTGCTGAGAAATTAATTTGTGCTTTTGTTTTTAGTCATCTAGATTACAGTAATGGACACCTAACAAGACTAACTAAGAAAGACATCAAGCATCTGCAGTTAGCTCAGAATGGAGAAGCAAGAACTTTCATTAGAAAAAGAAAATCACAGCAGTCTTAGCATCTTTACACTGGTTACCTGTGTCTTTTAGAAATGACTTTATAATATTATGAATGTTGTATAAAGCCTAAAATAATCCTATATCTTGGATTGCCTGTCCTTCTGCACTCCAAGTCATAGCCTTAGATCTTCTAATGGTGGTCTGCTTATAATTCCAATATCCAAGCTTAACAGAAGTGGTGAAGTTTCCTTTTGCGTTATGCAGTGAAATCTGAAATACTTTAGTTATAGAAACACAGCCAGGCTAACACTTAGGAACATTTTAAATAAACTTCTAAAATCCCACATTTTTTATTTTGCTTTTGAAAAGCTTCAGTGTAGTTCTGCTCCTAATACCCTAACTATACACAGAATTATCATTTGCTTTAGTGAATTGGCAGTCATTATTAATCTTTATATTTCTCTGTTTTCTTTACTGTGTCAGCACCACCACCTGATCAAAGTTCTGTGCAGCTGCCTGTGATGTCTGAGTTAAAGCTAACACCCCAACTTGTCACAAGACCCACTGGATTGGATCTTCTAAGGTGTAACCTAAACAGAACCCATAAAGAACGACTTAACATTTATGTTAGTCAGAATGCCCAGTGTGGGCTGGGTGGTCCTTTGGCCTGGAACCCCTGGAGATTTATTTATTTATTTGTCCACATTGGCCCATTGATGTTATTATTGGACTGTCATTTAGAGACTTAAAAACAATTCTATATTTAAGGACTCTACTTCTCTTAATTATACATCTTTCCTTTATGTGTATTATTTATTTATCTTTTATTTGTTATTTATTCTTTAGTATTCTTATCTAAATGTAATTTGTTTTTCTTTGCATATAACTGCGTCACTGATCTGTTTTAAACCACTTTGAGCACATCCTTCACATCACAATTTCCAATAGAAATAAATTTTGGTGTTGAATCAGTTTGCAATTTAGACATTGACATTTTCACTTTAAGACACACATTACAAACCTTTCTACAACATGCTTTTTATTATCTCAAAAATAATAGAAAATGAAGACATTTTCTAAACATGCAGGGTACTAAGAAATTAATTCCTGCATTTATTTCTATTAGGATTGACTTTTGCAGTGCAGTGTTCTCTGGCTGTTTGAATCATTCTTTATTTAGACCAAAGAGGGACAGAGAAGGATTTATAGAATAGCAAAAAAATAAGAATAAGGCTGTAACATATTTTGGTCAGATAAAGCAGATGAAAGATAAGCAAGATGTGGTCTGAAGTCAGCGTGATAGGATCAAGAAGAGATGGAAGAGGTACTTTGAAAAACTGTTGAATGAAGAAAATCTAAGGATAATTGTTGGGAAAGGAGTCAATGTCAATGTCAATTTATTTATATAGCACATTTAAAACAACATAGTAATGCTGCAGCCAAAGTGCTTTACAATAATAAAATAAAAGAAAAACAAAAACAATTAACATAAAACATAAATAGAAATAAAATATATGAACATAAAATAAGATACATAATAAATAGAAGTAATGTTATATAATCACAATGAGGAAACCATCACTATTACTGAAGGTCATGGAAGGCAAGTGAATAGAAATGAGTTTTTATTCTTGTTTTGAACAGTTCAATTGTAGACGACTCCTTAATGTGATGAGGTAAAGAGTTCCACAGGCGAGGGGCAGCAGCTACAAAGGCCCTGTCTGTCCCCTTTGGTTTTACATTTGGTACGAGGGACAACAAGAGACAACTGACCAGAAGATCTAAGCACTCTGGATGGCTGGTGTAAAACACACAGTTCAGATAAATAGGCAGGAGCAAGCCCATGTAATGATTTAAAAACTAGCAACAAGATTTTAAAATCAATTCGAAAACTGACAGGCAGCCAGTGTAAAGAAGCTAAAATAGGAGAAACAGAGTCAGACTTCCTTGCCCCAACCAGAAAGCGAGCGGCAGCATTCTGGACCAACTGTAACCTGCGTAGCAGAGATTTGTTAATCTCAGAATACAGCGAGTTGCAGTAATTGAGGCAAGAAAAGATAAAAGCATGAGTAGCTTTCTCAAGATCTTTAGAAGATAAAAAAGGGCTTGATCTTACCTAATACACAAAGTTGGAAAAAGCAACTCTTGAATACAGAATTAACTTGTTTCTCAAAAGAGAGGTTACTATCAAAGGTAACACCAAGATTTCAGACTTGAGGTTTGGAAAAGGCAGAGAAAGAGCCAAGAAGTCCAAGACCAATTTGAGCTTTAGCTGATGGACCCACTATAAGCACCTCCATTTTATTTTGATTCAGATCAAGAAAATTATTAGCCATCCAGGATCTTAGTTCAGACAGACAGTTGTGGAGTTGATTTGATGCAGAGTTGCAGACGAGAATATAAACCTGAGTATCATCAGCATAGCAGTGAAAAGAAATGTTAAACTTTCTAAAAATTGCTCCAATAGGGTGAAGGTACACAGTGAATAAAATAGGACCCAAAATGGATCCCTGAGGAACACCATATTTAAGAGGAGCAGTAGATGAAAAAGAGGAATTTAAAGTCACTGAAAAGAGTCTACCAGTTAGATATGATCTGAACCAGTTAAGAGCAGCCACTTTAAGCCCAACAAGATGTTCAAGCCGCATCAGCAATATTTCATGGTCGATAGTGTCAAAGGCAGCGGAGAGGTCAAGGAGGACAAGGACTGCCGTATCACCTGAGTCAGTAATAAGAGAGATGTCATTGAACACTTTCAGGAGTGCCGTTTCAACACCATGATAACGCCTAAAACCAGATTGTTAGATCTCAAATAAATTATTGGAGTTAAGATGATCGACCAATTGATTATAAATAATTCTTTCTAGAATTGTTGCCAGAAATGGCAGTTGCGGAATTGGACGAAAATTGGCTAAAACTCCAGGATCTAATTCTGTCTTTTGTAGACGGTACGGACTACAGCATATTTAAAAAATGAGGGCACAACCCCCGCACTTATAGAATCATTTATAATGGCTAGCAAGGATGGGCCCAAAACATCAAAGGCTTCCACTAATAGATGTGGCGGTACAATATCAAGGGGGCTGGGAGCTGGTTTAAGAGTGTCAATAGTTCTCTTTAGTTGTGAAAGTGAGACTAGATCAGAGGATTCTAGGACAATGTCATGATTAACAGTAGGAAGTTTATATTCAGTTTGAGCAATGCCATGGTGGATAGTATCAATTTTGCTGACAAAGGATGATAGAAACCACTCACATGAATGAACAGTGCTATTTAATCTCATCACAGAGTGAGGGTGAATGGCCGCATTAATTGAATTAAATAAGATCCTAGGATTCTTTGAATGACGGGATACTAAATCTGCAAATAAGTCTTGTTTCGATTTCTTAACTTCAGCCTGGGAAATTGAAAAGAGAAGTCCTGAAAATCTGTTTAGATACAAACAGTACATCTTTTTTCCAATGCCTTTCAGCAGTTCGACAGGCATGGTGCAGTGATCCTGTAGTTTCATTTAGCCAGGGAGCAAGTCTTACCTTATTACTGCGTATCTTGGGCGGAGCAATTGTGTCTAAAACCATTTTTCAGGAAGAAATAAATTTTACGACAGAATCATTGATACCATTATTTTGGTCATGCACATAAAGACTATAGAAAATGGTTTTAAAATCAGATATAATAGAAGAATTTAAAAAGCGCAAGCAGCATGGGGGACAGCTATTAGTTGGGACATCAACAGTAATATTCAGATCCATCATTATAGAAAAGTGATCAGTGAAAGAAACATCACATAAATCAATATTATTCACTGAAATATCATGAGTAAGAACAAGATCCAAGGGTATGACTGAGAGAGTGAGTTGGCATATTAATATGCTGTATAAAATCAAATGAGTCCAATAGTGATAAAAAGTCCTTGACCAAAGGTTTCAATTGACAACAAATGTGAATGTTGAAATCACCAACAATAAATACTTTGTTATGGAAAAGGGTGATATCAGCCAAGAGATCAGAGAATTCAGAAATGAAGATATCATTAAATACAGGAGGTCTATAAACCACTGCAAACAGCAGAGAAGGGGAGCTGCACACTTCGAAAAGTTGAAGTTCAAAGCTGCTAAACGGACCCCTTGTAAGGCTCTGACACGAGAACATACTTTTAAAAAGTGGCAATGCACCCACCCCATGACGAGTCAGATGAGGAGAGTTTAAAAATGAATAACCTGATGGAACCAAGTCAGTAAAACATGAAGAGTCACCATTTACAATCCAGGTCTCAGTGATGAAAAAGAAATCCAGATTAATTGAGATAATAAAGTCTTGCAGAATAAAAGTTTTATTAGACACTGATCTCACGTTCAAGAGAGCAGCCTTGATAGAAATAGAAGAGCTTGTTGCAGGATGAGCACGGGTGAGCGTGCGTAGATTAGCAGTGTTTATTATACGATTGCAGACCAAGGAAAAGTGATGCTGTCTTGAAATGGAGAAATTAAATCCGGTGTCCAGCACCCATGAACCAGTGATGGAGTCCTGAGCAGGAGAAGATGGCTCATAGACGACTTGCAGGCACCGGGAATCAAAACTCTGGGACTTGAGTCAGCGTTGTTCAACAGCAATTCTGGCTCTTTCCCACGATGGTGGCAGGTGCGTTTCCATCTCCGTGGGGCATTCAACTCACTGATACAGGTGAACACTGGCATTCAGGTGAATAAGTCAGGAGATGAATAAAACAAAGATGGAGATTCACAAAAAATACAATCAGGATATGAAAATTGAGAGGAAAGCAAGCCAGATAATATGTTTAGTAAAGACTCATGATCATAGGACAATGGACGTTGGGATAAACTAAAACAAAACAAAGATAAAACATAAAATAGAGAGACGAGCAGACAGCCAGCCACACCAGTCAGCGCCATCTTGAGATTCTGCCTCTTATGCTGTAAATGAAAACATTTTAAAGGGAGAGTTTATTGAACTGACTGTAGCAGACTTTTGATCTTCTTAAAATTATGTAATTTTTGTGATATTGACAATAATTATTAGATCAAAAATCAATGAGTCTGTGAGTTTTTGTGGACTGTGTTGTAATTGTTTTCATGACATCACCTCAGTACAGAGATTGTGTGACGTTAACAATACATTCAGTCCCAAATGATAACTCAAAAAGTGGGGCGAACATGGAGGATGACATCCCCAGGGTTCTTAGGTATGACTGCGGATTCCTGAAGGAAGACGGGAGGATATGCGGATATCTATATTTTAGATGACTGTAACAGGAACCCTTTTAAAATCCCTCTTCAAGGTCAAATTCCGTGAGTCAGGGTATACTTACAATTTGGGTACTTTTCTAGAAGAGGCCCTGCTAATTTCCGCATTACACCATGTCACATTTCGCACTGCCGTGGTATTGTCGTGAATTATGAATTACAGTTTATAAATAGATTATATTGTTATATTTTGATTAAGTCTGGATGTTATCTTGCAAAAATTAAGGTGAATACTGTAATAAGAAAATCTAGTGTACATTAACATTATATTTGTTAAATTCGCGTGCAAGTTTATATTGTCCACACATACCGGTAACAGCGTTTGACGTAACCATCACTGCGTGGGGTTGGTCAGCCCTAAGCCCCGCACACTTCTAAGGCTGCTTCTGCATGCATTTGCCCCATGCCTGTTGCTGTCTCTCTGTATGTCGCCAATGTAATTGTTTACAGACACGTTTATTACACACCCTGACTTTCCACAGTCTGGCTAATATCTTTAATGAATGTGTGCTAATATCTTTAATGAATGTGTGTGACATATTTTTGTCTTGCTGATCAGACATAAAACCACAGTGAAAAGGCACAAGGTGAGCAGACAGTAAAGTGCCGCCCTGAATGGGACACATGAGAGCCCAACGGGTGCTTGTTGCTGCTGTTCTTCTACTCAGTGGCACCGATAAGTTAGCCATATCAGAAAGTCAAGTGCACTGCAGCAGGCCATTTATTTTTACTTTTTGTTCAGACTGACTGCCAAAATGGAAGATTAAGACTTTTAAAACTAAAGGAAAATAAGGAGGACTTTTACAAGAATGTGACGGAGATCTTTGTGGAGAAGGTTGGGGGCATGGACATCATTTACAAATAAAGGTAAGACCATAAACGGTTTTAATTTTATAAAAATAGAAATGGGATCAGAAGAAAAAAAATCCAATATTTAAAAACTAAATGTTAACCTTAAATAATATATTCTTTTGTTATTTTTGTTCTTGAATTGTGGAACTCCAAAGGGAAATTTAGAACACATGAAGGATGAGGAGCAAATGCACTCTCTCACCGCTATAAATGTCACATTCCATCTTAGCCAAAGATGTTCCTTATATGTGTGAGTAAAGAATGCTGATGAGATATGAAACATAACCAGTAATCAATGTGCATTATGGACTACTCTTTTGAGTTTATACATCTGTAAATCTCACTCTGAAGGAGTCAGTGCCTCACCAGCCATGATCCTCACCACACGTCAGTGCACTGTTGATGGCACTCATGCTGTTTTGATGACATTTGTAATGAGTTCCGCAGGATACACTTTTACTCGCATTGGATTTTAGAAATCAACAATATGTATCGGCTACAGATCTGAAAATCACTGACTACTAAAAACGTTTAATGAGGAGGGTCTTGCTCACATGCTGTACTGTTGTGATGACCATCGGCTTTGTTAACTCTAACATGCGGTGTCTCTCAGCCTCTCTGACATGATCGACATGGGGTAGACATGGAGTAGAAGAGAAGCTGCACTGTTACAATACGCGTGCTGCCTTAAGACAAATATGCTCATCAATTTACGTAGACAAGAATCCACACCAAGAAACGTGGCATCAGGTAGGAATCTTTTATAATGTCTCAGGAATGTATTTATTAGCTTCTAGACAAGTAGAGTTTTTTATCTTTTTTATTTTATTGATTTTATTGAAATCACACAACATTCCATACAAATAGATAATTTTTTACAAAAATAGGATTGAAAACAAATCAACTTCTACCCCTGAGAAAGACCGCATGGCCAGAAGTAAAACTTAAAGCTATTAAAAATAAGTAAAAAATGAATTAATAAGTGAATACAGATAAATCGAGAAGAAAAAGAAATGGGGAGAGAATCTGCTACCTTGGTGCTTTAAGAGCTTATTCTAAAGTGTTATCGATTAAATCCTGCCAGGTTTGGAAAAAGTTCTGCACAGATCTTCTAAGTGAAAGTTAGTTTTTTAGAAAATTTCAAATAGTATAAAACATCAATTACCCACAAAAAAAAAAAATCTATTTTGTTTTATCTGTGCTCCATGCACTAGCCCTGCTTATGGAAACCGCAAGATTCGAACTCATGTTGGAACACCACACAGATGGAGGAGGGCCACTACTTTTACTTTTTCAGCCAAAGAAGATTGGCGGCCTGGTTGACTAATAGGACTTGTCAATACCCAATCTGCGGTGCCTGCCTGATTTGCGGGTGCATTCGCACAAAGACAACCCAACCCGCACACGCGTGCGCACACATGCACAGAGCTTTACTATTACGACCCTGCCTAATCTACATTTTTTTACTTTGCAACACGAGTCCTCATCTGATTTGTCTCGCGCACATGCTCTCTGCTTAATTTAAATTCATTTCTCGACGCTGCCCAATTTGTTCTGCTCATGTCTAATGTTTTATGACACATGTCAATCGTCAGGTTTGAATTGTACTTGCAAGTCCATTTTTGTGTTGCCGTTTATCTCCATCTGTAAGTGAACTTCTTACTGGAAAAGATGACAACTTTTGAATTTTATAATGTCTTGAAAGAATATTTGTTGTCTGAAAATTTTAACTCCATTCGAATGAAGAGGGAGCGAAATGAAATGCGATGGATGTCTGTGAACTTTATAATGGATATGTATAGCTTTTTGTAAGAGCATCGTATTGATGAAAAGGAAATAAGGATTTTCATTTTTTTGCAATATGACATTCGTAATCTCATGGTTTAAATGTGACAGTCGTAGCATTTTCCGTATTTGAGTTAATGGATGTATTTATTTCCTAACACCCTATTAGCATTTGGTAGTGTGCTTCTTTTAACATTTGTTCACATTTTTTATCTTAAAGAGCGAACAGCAAGCAAAACAATGTAATCGAGGTGACGAATTAGGAATAGAATTAAGAGTGCACATCTGACACTCGACAGGTGTAAAGTGTGCCCTCCAAAGCCAATTTTATTTTTTATGTTGATATCAGATTACATCATTACAATAGTCTTTCCATAATAAAGTTAACAAATATATAATAATGAAGGCTACATTACATACAAGAGTAGCAACAGGTAAACAGCTAAGTTATTACAAGAAAGCGAGATGCACATCATAGCATTACACATTTTTAATGAAGCAGATCAGAATCTTACATATTTTAATTATTTTAGTGTGTTTTCCATTTTTAAAAGCTATTTCTAGCATTTTAATGTCCATACAGAAAGATGTAACAGAGGGTCAAACTTTCTGAACTTTACACTTAAGAACAGGAAATTTATGAAGCAAGGAAAACACAGTTACTCCATTTTCTAACATTTAGTCTTCAAAATTGTATACAGAAGAAGAAGA
Source organism: Polypterus senegalus (assembly GCF_016835505.1). Classification (NCBI taxonomy): domain Eukaryota; kingdom Metazoa; phylum Chordata; class Cladistia; order Polypteriformes; family Polypteridae; genus Polypterus; species Polypterus senegalus. Next base: position 181,575,049 of record NC_053161.1, read on the forward strand.
AGAATTAAACAGTGAGATATTGGTTTGTCGTTCAAGACAGTAACAGAAATAAATCTTTATAAAGCATCTTGGAAAAGGAGCAGAAGTAAAAGAAATGTGAGTAAGGATTTGTACCTAAACTACATTTTGGGGATATATTAATGTCATACTTATGAATTAATTTGTAAGTTGGCTACTATTTACTCATAATTTTGAAATCGATTTCTTTAAACCTTGTTTAGTTAAAAAAATTCCATGGTTTTAAATTTATATCCAAAGCCATCAGAGTATTGTGGTGTGTGTCTGATGTGGCACAGTGACAGGCTGGGCACCTGCTGTCGTCATTTGTAATTAGCTTATCATTTAAGCTGTTGGTTTAGGAAGAGTACACACACAAACACATTTAACTGAATATAACGGAGAAGGCTTGCTCCTAAGAAAAAAACTTTTTCTTATTTATGCAGTTAGGAATGCAATGTCCCTTCATTGTAATATTTTTTTCTTGATCCTACAGGATACCCGGTGGTAACCAGCTCTCCAAGTGGCTGAACAGATGCCTTTGTACCCAAATTCTGAGACACAACTAGATGTCCTTTTCTTCTGCTTTTAAGATTTCAAATTAGAGATGATGTGCAGTTCATGTTAGATTTGCTATTTCTACAGGTAAGACTACCAAGGCTTTCAGTTTCAGAAGTAATTTGTGCACAATTCTTGCAAAGCATCCCCATATTTATCACTTAATCTGTAATATTTTGCTGCCTTGAATACTGTACTGCATGTTTGCTCACTCTGTCCAGTAACTAACACTGGCTTTTTTAATTTTAGACAGGAAAGCCTCAGAGTGTGAATCCTCACAAACACAGAGACTGAGGTGCATCAGTACCAGCAGTCACTAAACAGGGATGTTGTTCCATTCTGCAAAATAACATTTATTTTCTTAAGTTACTGTGCTTTATTATTGGATTTTGAAAGAGACAATTTCAAATTAAAACAAAACTAAGGCAGGAGTGAAAAAGACATTTGTTTTCATGTAAGTAATGACACCTGAGCACATCACATTCGAAGTTCAGATATACAGAGATAATAACACAATGTCTACTGTATGCGTAATCTAAAAGGAAAAAAAATGATGCTACATATAATGACAATTAAGTTAGGCTTCTTTCAAAAACAACAAAAACCACAGTAATTATTATTATTAGTTGGACTTTACTCTAAGCAGAACTTTATCTATTGTCATGTTTTACTTTGGTAATTGATCTGTAGGTGTACCAAGGAAGGAGGCAGAACAAGAAGTAAGGGTGCACTTTATTAATGTTTACTAATTAACTCCGTAAGTGAACATCGTGTATCTACTGCATTTATGTTTTTAACAGTTACAATGAAGTAGAAGAGTCTGGTCGTGTTATGGGGCAGCAGTTAAAAAAGAAGAAAGGAGAGATGTGTGCCCCGTTGAAGTAGTGGCTGGTCCTCCTGCCTGCACTTCTAAAATCCTCCATCTCAACCTCTGCTCTGATCTGCTGTGCCTTTGCAAAGTGATCATGAGGTATTGGCCTATTTTGTTTTTTTTCCCCAACTTCAGAAAACTGTCTCGATCTCACTGCACTGGCTGCCTGTCTCACATAGAATTGATTTCAAGGTTCTATTAAATAATTAGAAGGCTTTCAGTATTTTAGACCCTGCTTGTATTTTGGAGTGTCTGCTCCCAACATTTCTTTTCTCAAACATAAAAACTGGCAGCTCTCTGTACTTATGTAATAAAATCTGAAATGCTTTCCCAATAGAGAAGTGCCAGTTTGCAAATGTTGATCATTTCAATATTTCTAATTTGGCTTTTTCTTAATTACTTGCATTGGTTGTAATAGATTAGAAATGGTACAGCATACAGTTTTTAAGATCTGCACTGGGCACTAATCTCTGCTGTTTTTCTCTTTTGCCTTTAACCTGTTTATTGCAATGGTGCCCCCCTGCATCTCCACTGTCTGTTACATCAACTCAAACTGCCTGCGATGCCGGAGAGAAACAAAGTTCACAAGACGTCCTGAAATGGAATTGTGATTGGACTGAGATGGCCACAATTATGTATGCTGGGATGTGCAGAGGGGGCTGTGCTGGCATTGGCTTGCAACCCCCAGTGGTTTATTATCTTCAGCATCCCTGAAAGCTGCAACTTTGTCTTTGCCCCCGGCCATTTGACCAGGCAGTGTATTTATTATACAGGACAAGGACCCCTCAATTTGCTTTTAATTTACTTTTATAATGCTTTCAATTTTCTTTGTAACTGTATATTTTTGTACAGCAATTTGAGCTACACTTGTAAGCAAAGGTGATATAAAAATATTATTAGTGAACAAATGTTAAGGGACAGATTAGGAAAAATATCAGTTTAAATAGAACACTTTTTATGGAATATTTCTGGATAATAACTCTGACTCTCTGAGTAGTATCTTGTTCATAAAGCTAAAGTAGCATTTTTCCTTTTTTGACAAATTTAATGATTCACTTTTACTGTGTTCAAAACCTTAGCTAACTTTTTTTTTAATACCAAGGTATAAAAATCTGTAAATATGTTTGTGTTCCCTTTCTCTAATAGTTTTTAACTCCTCCCCATTCTTGGCCTTTTTCATAGTGTTTTTTTGACAAACATTGTTCACAGATATTTCACTTTTGTCATTTTTAAACATACTATTTATTTATTCAATGAAAAATTATCTGAAAAAAATGTATTGTATTTCCTTTTTTAACGTTATAAAAATGAACTGGCTCTGTATCTATATGGGTGAATAAAACTATACACATTAGATGAATCTGCACACAAACAATGGTGTGTTGTGTTGATTAAACTTGTAATAAAGAATATCACGGCACTCTGTTCACATGGTGTTCATCATAAACTGAACTACTTCATGCTGTTTAAATTCTGCTCAGTTACTGCAGAATATTATGTTTTATATCTGTTAAATTCAGCTGAGTTTTATTGTCTTAATAGGTAAGTTGGTTTCTCAGTGGGTTTTACAGAGACATCTCAAAAAAACATTAAAAACACATCACTAAGAACAAACTTATTACAAATATGAACTGCAGCAACAAGCACTTACTGTAAAAAAAAAATTGCGATAACAGCTTACTCACTTAAGTCTGTGGATGTAAAGTTGAACTTCTTTGTCAGATTAATAGCCGTTGGAATAAATGAGGATTTCAACCGGTGGCATTATACTCTCAGTTCCTTCAGTATCTGACCTGATTGCACAACTGAGAACGAATTAAAGAATTTTAACAAATGAACAGTCACAGTTAAAACTGAGGGGGACAGTCCGCACAATGCCATGCAACACAGTTAATTCTTTTTTGTTGAAAAAGGACCATTTATTTCTATAAAACTGGATGGATACATTAGGTTCTGTAAACCTGATGCCTTAAGTCAAATGGCAGTTTTATTAATAATAATTGATATCTAAAGATATTTTTAAAGAAACACAATTTGTCCGTAGAAGGAAATTGCAACAATAAATCAAAACAGAAAGGGGACTTTATATAATTTATTATGTGAGTAGAAAAATAAAAACACTACATACGTATAAACACACAGTACCTGCCAAATACACATTTCACCCTAATTGGGGCTCATCATCTATGCTTCCCCTTATGGCGATCGAACCTTGGACGTCAACATTATGCCACGAAAGCTGCTTCATTTATTTTACAGGATGAATATTTTCACTATGGTCAACTAATGTGGAATTAAAATGAATATACCGTAATGTCAAATTTTTTTTAGTTTTTTTTTTTATTATTATTATCAAATGAAACACAATACAACACACAACTCTCATAGAGGATTTAAATTCAATGTTCAAAAAATTATAAACAACAACAACATTTAATTATATTGCACATTTTCATACAAATAATGTAGCTCAAAGTGCTTTACATGATGAAGAAAGGGAAAAAAGACAAAGTAAGAATTAAAATCAGAGAAAACTATTTAACATAGAATAAAAGTAAGGTCTGATGTCCAGGGATTACAAAAAAACTCCAGACGGCTGGAGAAAATATAAAATCTGCAGGGGTTCCAGGCCATGAGACCACCTAGCCCCCATCTAGGCATTTTACCTAACATCAATGACCTCAGGCAGTCCTCATTGTATTCAGGGTTCTCATGGAAGAACTTGATGATGACGGTCACGTGGACTTCTGGCCTTTAATCCATCAATGTAAGGACATCATGGTGCTTTGATTAGGTGGTGGTGGTGCAGGTTGCCACCACAAGAAAAACAGAAAAAGAACAGAAGAGAGAGTAGGCATTAGTATGGATTTTAGAGCCACCATGAATAGTAATGATAATGAATTGAATATACAGAGTATCAGGATTAAATTAAAGTGAAGTTATGAGAAGGCCATATTAAAGTAATGTGTTTTCAGCAGTTTTTTAAAGTGCTCCACCGTATCAGTCTGGCGAATTCCTATTGACAGGCTATTCCAGATTTTAGGTGCATAACAGCAGAAGGCCGCCTCACCACTTCTTTTAAGTTTAGCTCGTGGAATCCTAAGCAGATACTCATTTGAGGATCTAAGGTTACGATATGGAATATAGGGTGTGAGACACTCTGATATATAAGATGTGGCAAGATTATTTAAGGCTTTGTAAACCATAAGCAGTATTTTAAAGTCAATTCTGAAAGACACAGGTAACCAGTGTAGTGACATCAAAACTGGAGAAATGTGCTCAGATTTTCTTTTCCTAATTAGGATTCTAGCAGCTGCATTCTGCACTACTTGCAAACAATTTATGTATTTTTAGGTAGTTCTGAGAGGAGTGCGTTACAGTAATCTAGTCGACTGAAAACAAAAGTGTGAACTCATTTTTCAGCATCTTTCAATGATATAAGAGGCCTAACTTTTGCTGTTTCTTAAGTGAAAAAATGCTGTCCTAGTGATCTTATTAATATGCGATTTAAAATTCAGGTTACAGTCAACAGTTACCCCTAAATTCTTTATCTCCGTCTTGACTTTTAATCCTGATGCATCATTTTATTTCTAATAACCTCATTTTATCCATTATTGCCAATCATTAAAATTTCTGTTTTCTCTTTATTTAGCTTGAGAAAATTACTATTCATCCAATTAGAAACACAAGTAAGACATTGTGTTAGTGAAACAACAGAGTTGGGGTCATCAGGTGCTATTGATAAATACAGTTGTGTGTCATCAGCATAGCTGTGGTAGCTAATATTGTGCCTCGAGTTAATCTGACCTAACGGAAGCATGTAGATTGAAAAGAGCATCAGACCCAGGATAGAGCTTTGTGGAACACCATATAGGATATCATGTGTCTTTGAGTTGTAATTACCACAACTAACAAAGAATTTTCTACCTGCCAGGTGGGATTCAAACCAATTTAAGTTCCTGCCGGAGAGGTCCACCCACTGACTAAGGCGATTTCTAAGGATATTATGATCAATGGTGTCAAATGCAGCACTCAGATCTAAGAGGATGAGAACAGATAAATGGCCTCTGTCTGCATTTATCCGTAAGTCATTTACTACTTTAACGAGTGCAGTTTCTGAGCTGTGATTTGTTCTAAAACCTGACTGAAATTTATCAAGAATAGCATGTTTACTAATGTGGTCATTTAACTGCATAATGACTGCCTTCTCTAGAATTTTATTTAAGAAATTTCAGGTTAGTGATGGGTCTAAAATTTTCAAAAGCAGAAGGGTCAAGATTATTTTTCTTGAGTAGGGGTTTAACTACAGCAGTTTTAAGACAGTCTAGGAAGAGCTCCTTATCTAATGAAGAGTTTACTATGTCAAGAATATTATCAATTAGAACGCCCAATACTAAACAATATTCACAGTACAGTGGGGCTAGATAAATTTCTCAGTATATGCATGATAACAAATAGGGAGCACAGGCCAAAAGATACAGGAGGCATACAGTAAATGAAAACAGTAATAAATGAGACATGTTATCATTAATCCTTCTTACAGATTTGCTGGATTTCAGTTTCTTATCTGATAGAGGAAGTATTTTTTCAAATCTTTAACGAACCATGAAAAAGATGGTGTGCTATTTCTCCACTTACTACAGTGTATATGGTATTTACCTAAGAGAATGACAATGTTAATCATATCAGAGACAGATGGATATAAGTTATCCATGTAGGACATAATATGAGAAAAGTCAAAGTGTGGGATATCATTAACCTTGAGTGATAACCAGCTGTGTATTTCTAACCAACATTTGGCCAAAACAGGACATGAAAAGAACAAGTGTTGTAATGTTTCACAAGTTGAATCACAAAAAGAACACAGGTCCACCTCAAATTTAAATCTTCTTTTTCTTTTAATTATCTTGAAATGTGTTTCGTTAATTTTTGGGGAAACAGGCCACTTAAATTTAAAAAAAGTCTTTTCCAAAATTGACTGATCCCCATTAAAAACTTGCAAATGCTTTCCTGAGTTAAAATCATGGAAAAGAATGGATTTAAAATTTGCTCCAATAACCTTATCATTACATTTACAATCATTAAGATTACAATTACCAATTCTTAAGTTGACAACACTGGCTTGACTTCTGAATATAACAAGATGTTTTTGATTAACTGTCTTAATGCCAATGGGATTGCCTGAAGAATATTAAATTAGTTTGTACTCAAAAATAATACAGGCAGGTTCATCAGGCAATCCGTAATGTCAAGTTATGAATCGGCATGCACAGTTCACACAACTTTTCTCCCCACATGTGTACCCTATGGAACAACAGAGTGATAACAGTTAATAGAAAGTCATTATTTAATAGAAACTGGTTTGAGAGGGATATCTTGTTTGTAACTGATTTGTTAGACTCAAACGGTAATCTACTAGATTATATGGCCTTTTTGAAGAAATTTAAATTAGGTTAATTAGGTTGTACTCAAAAAGAATACAGGCAGGTTTGTCAGGCAATCCCATTGGCGTTAAAGTTAAATTAAATTAAAGAAACACATTTCAAGATAATTAACAAAATATACCGGGTGGCAGAATTTTTAAAAAGAACATTTAAATTTGAGGTGGACCGGTGTTCTTTTTGTGATTCAACTTGTGAAACATTACAACACTTATTCTTTTCATGTCCCGTTTCGGACAAATGTTGGTTAGAAATAAACAGCTGGTTATCACTCAAGGTTAATGATATCCTACAGTTTGACTTGTCTCATATTATGTTCTACATGGATAACTTACATCCATCTGTCTCTGATATGATTAACATTGTCATTCTCTTAGGTAAATGCCATATACACTGTAGTAAGTGGAGAAACAGGAAACCATCTTTTACATGGTTCATTAAAAATTTGAAACATTACTCCCTATCAGATAAGAAACTGAAATGCAGCAAATCTGTAAGAAGGATTTATGATAACATGTCTCATTTTATACTGTTTTCATTTATGCCTCCTGTGTCTTTTGGCCTGTGCTCCATATTTGTTATCTTGCATATACTCTGAAATTTATCTAGGCCCTGTGTAATGTGAATGTTGTTTATACTTTTTTGAATGTTGAATTTATATCCTCTACGAGAGATTTGTATTGTATTGTGTTTCATTGATAATAATAAAAAAGAAAAAAAAGGGTAGCAACAGGCTTCAGTAGCCGTCACCCTTGATGACGTCGGCCGTACACCACCATAGCTACATGTGACAGTTTGTTAAACAGTTGAAAGAGACATTTAAACGTCAACTATGCGCCGGGAAACTTAACAGCTTTTCAATCTAATCACGCCATCTGTCGAGGAGATCAGTCAAGGATTACTATGCGTGTTCACAACCTTCTGATTGCAAATACTTAGAGATGGGCGGAGGGTCAAAAGACTTGTGATTTATGCGTTTCAACTCTATCAGAGCACGCAGGACACTGATCGGGAGTTCACAGCAGGGAAGCACAAATACATTATTAAAGGAGCCACAGCGAATCCCCCGAGTTAAGTTAATGCGACAATGACTGTTGAAACAGAACTGGTGACAGTCGTCTAGTCGTTGAATGAAAATACCGCAAATGTTAAAGCTAAACTTATAAAGCTGGTCAGATCACTCTTTTAACTATTGTAGCTAACGGCCTTTGCAAAAAATAACAATTTTAGAAAATGCATTTATACATACATATAATACGACTTGGCTTACTGCCATGCACTCTCGTGTCTCTTTGTAGGATATTCTTGTGAGCTGCGCAGCATTCTAACCACACCCACTTCATGACGCACCTTGTTATGAATTGTGCCGCGTCTAATTACTGAACGAGACAAGTTTGAAGTAAAAAGCATCGAGAAGAGGCGCTCAGACACTTTGTGCTGAAAAGGTTCATCTTTAATTTTTCAACTTTCTGTAAATGGCATTATCATTTCATAAACTATTTTATGTTTCAAAGATTAATTTTCTTATCCTGAGAAAATGGCAATAATAAAAATATGGTGAAAAATTAAAATTCAAAAATGAAGTACAGCTTTCACAAAATGAAGGGGGACAAAGTTTTTATAGCTAAGAATAAACCCTAAGCTTGTAGATGGCTTATAAAAAGTTTTTATTTATTTATTTTATTTTATTTACACTCTGTTTTTAATTTGTACTCCAGCAGATTATTAATTCAAAAGATAAAAAGAGAAACTGTTGACCAAATGAAGCAGCAGCAGTATTTTCCAATAGAAAGAGTAATTGTGAAATCCTATTCTCCTCCACTCCAAAATTAGACTTTTACCTTTAATGCATTTTATTTACTGTTGTCCCTAAATAAATCATATCAATATTTAAAAGAATACAAATGTGAAATCTTCAACAACAAAATATTAATAATTATAATAATAATAATAACCTTTTAACAACTACATTTCCATATTATATAAATCCATCTTAAAAAAAACCCATAATAATAATACAGAGAAGAATTTCTCAAAAAATGAAAGGAAGAACCATATTTTCACAAATGAAATTTATGTATTTATTATACAGCTATGCATTATGCATTCAAGAAGGAAACGACAAAAGGAATAAAAGGACAGGAATGAATAGGAGACTGGGTCTAAAAATATCCACGTGAAATGAAACGCAGATACCAATAAACAGCAGCGGTACGCGGGTGGGCACAGGGGGATTCCTGTCACTCAGGTGGTGATTTAAACGAACCTCCTGTGTGTCCCCTCAGAGTGCAGTAGCCGTTGTATTCACGTGTGTTAGTCGCTGTTATCACTTGTCATGGCTTTGTGCGCTGAGAGCTTTGAGAGCAGTGATAGTGCTTGGCTAATCTGATAAATACACTTTGTGATGTGCCTGCGTCATATATCACCAAAATATTTATTTTATTTCAAAAAGGAAACAAATGTTATTGATAATGTTGTGCACTTTTTTTGATTTTGTGAACTTTGAGATACACCTGGGTCAGAAGTGAGCAAAATGTTTATATTTTTTAATCTCAAAAGTTGAAAAAAAACCAAACCGTATTGCTACTACTTCAGATTCTGTTCAGTTGTAGCTTTTTAATTCTATTTGATGTGCCTGTGTCAGATGTGACCACGTTTAAAAGAGTAACCATGAATAAACATGACTTGTCTTTCAGCACATTCATTTGTGTTGTTTTAAAATGTGTCTGTTGTTTACTGGCCACTGAAAATGTCTGGCCCAGCTAAATTTCTTGGTTTGAAAATCTGACCCAAATGAATTTGTACTGTATATACTCACAGATATGTTCTCCAGCGGACTAGTCATGACTTGCTTTTACAGTATAATTTCTGCTATTTTATAATGTCGGTCATATAAATTGAATGTGGAAAACTCACACTATTGGCATAAGGGATTATAATCTGCTAAAACCAATCTGATAGAGTAACTATGGAGCACACAGCCTTTATTTTCTATGTGGGTGTGGCAATGCACTGTATCAGCACCTACTATTATGCCTACTTGACCACACAGTAATACCCAAACTATTATGAAGAGACATTTGCACTGATTTGTTTTTTGTATCTCACACCCTCATACACCTTTATCGTAAGAGCATCCCTTATTTATGATGGAGCATTAGATCAGAAGAAAAAATAAAACTGGTAGTGAATTAAACGTCATTGAAGTAGTGAAAGAAATTGGTAACTGCACTGCTGCAGCAACATTTGATGCGTCTGAGAAACTGACGCGAGATTGGAGGAGGCAAGAAGATGGAAAAAAAAAATACGTGTTGCATTTTTGAATGGGTGTAAAAGTCGGGGTCTGATTTTATGATGGATTTTTTGGATTTCAAGACCTGACTTATACATGAATATATATGGTAATTGAATAACCGTGCTGTACACAGTACACCGGATGAGACCTCACCAGTGTGTTACAAAGCTTGAGCATATCCTCCTGTAACTTGAACTCCACACATCAAAGCACTATATAACCTGACATTCTGTTAGCCTTCTAAATGGCTTCTGAACACTGTCTGGCACTTGAGAGAGTTGAGTCCACTACGACTTCTAAATCCTTCTAAGGTGTACTTTCGATTTTCAGACCTCTCCAGCATTACATCTTGTGGACAAAGGAGAATGAAATGTCTTTTAAAAGGCTTACTAATAGGACTGGGCACTCTTAAAAATAATAATAATGGCACTTTACAAGGTTGTGTGGTTCCTCATAGACCACTGCTCGACCAAGAACCATTCCATTAATTTTCAGATAGATAGATAGATAGATAGATAGATAGATAGATAGATAGATAGATAGATAGATAGATAGATAGATAGATAGCCTGGCCCTTCTCTCCAAATTCCAACCAAACTTTTATGTGACCTGATGGAGATCCACAAGAAACTGCAGACATTATGAACGGGTCCACAGGCATGTGCAAGCAGCACCATGAACAGGCTGGCAAGAGAGAGACACACAGCTAGGGTGTCAGTCTTTGGTATGTGCACAGAGGGTGAAAGAAAACAACAAGTGTGGGCACACATTCTGTCACATGTACTGTGGATTAAAGAGACTCCAAGACAAAAGAAAGCCAGTAACAGATGTGCAGCCATCACACAGACAATCACGAGGTAGAAATGACTTTGGCACCTTTATTTTTAAGCGTGGAGTTACATTTCATGTATTTTTTATGGTTGTACAATAAAAAACATACATTTCCGTTGTGAAAATATGGTTCCTCCTTGCATTTTGTGAGAAATTTTTCTTCTTCTTATTATTATTTTTTTATTTTGCATATACAGTGGTGTGAAAAACTATTTGCCCCTTCCTGATTTCTTATTCTTTTGCATGTTTGTCACACAAAATGTTTCTGATCATCAAACACATTTAACCATTAGTCAAATATAACACAAGTAAACACAAAATGCAGTTTTTAAATGATGGTTTTTATTATTTAGGGAGAAAAAAAATCCAAACCTACATGGCCCTGTGTGAAAAAGTAATTGCCTCCTGAACCTAATAACTGGTTGGACCACCCTTAGCAGCAATAACTGCAATCAAGCGTTTGCGATAACTTGCAATGAGTCTTTTACAGCACTCTGGAGGAATTTTGGCCCACTCATCTTTGCAGAATTGTTGTAATTCAGCTTTATTTGAGGGTTTTCTAGCATGAACCGCCTTTTTAAGGTCATGCCATAGCATCTCAATTGGATTCAGGTCAGGACTTTGACTAGGCCACTCCAAAGTCTTCATTTTGTTTTTCTTCAGCCATTCAGAGGTGGATTTGCTGATGTGTTTTGGGTCATTGTCCTGTTGCAGCACCCAAGATCGCTTCAGCTTGAGTTGACGAACAGATGGCCGGACATTCTCCTTCAGGATTTTTGGTAGACAGTAGAATTCATGGTTCCATCTATCACAGCAAGCCTTCCAGGTCCTGAAGCAGCAAAACAACCCCAGACCATCACACTACCACCACCATATTTTACTGTTGGTATGATGTTCTTTTTCTGAAATGCTGTGTTCCTTTTACGCCAGATGTAACGGGACATTTGCCTTCCAAAAAGTTCAACTTTTGTCTCATCAGTCCACAAGGTATTTTCCCAAAAGTCTTGGCAATCATTGAGATGTTTCTTAGCAAAATTGAGATGAGCCCTAATGTTCTTTTGCTTAACAGTGGTTTGCGTCTTGGAAATCTGCCATGCAGGCCGTTTTTGCCCAGTCTCTTTCTTATGGTGGAGTTGTGAACACTGACCTTAATTGAAGCAAGTGAGGCCTGCAGTTCTTTAGACGTTGTCCTGGGGTCTTTTGTGACCTCTCGGATGGGTCGTCTCTGGGCTTTTGGGGTAATTTTGGTCTGCCGGCCACTCCTGGGAAGGTTCACCACTGTTCCATGTTTTTGCCATTTGTGGATAATGGCTCTCACTGTGGTTCGCTGGAGTCCCCAAGCTTTAGAAATGGCTTTATAACCTTTACCAGACTGATAGATCTCAATTACTTCTGTTCTCATTTGTTCCTGAATTTCTTTGGATCTTGGCATGATGTCTAGCTTTTGAGGTGCTTTTGATCTACTTCTCTGTGTCAGGCAGCTCCTATTTAAGTGATTTCTTGATTGAAACAGGTGTGGCAGTAATCATGCCTGGGGGTGGCTACGGAAATTGAACTCAGGTGTGATACCCACAGTTAGGTTATTTTTTAACAAGGGGGCAATTACTTTTTACACAGGGCCATGTAGGTTTGGATTTTTTTCTCCCTAAATAATAAAAACCATCATTTAAAAACTGCATTTTGTGTTTACTTGTGTTATATTTGACTAATGGTTAAATGTGTTTGATGATCAGAAAAATTATGTGTGACAAACATGCAAAAGAATAAGAAATCAGGAAGGGGCAAATAGTTTTTCACACCACTGTATGTATATATATATATATATATATATATATATATATATATATATATATATATATTATTTTTAATTTGGAAATTAATATGACAATCAGAGAAACATGTCTCTCTATTATAAAAGAAAATCTTGAGACAAGACTATTTCCAAGAGATTTTTTCAAGTCCCGCCCTCCTCTCAATTATTTTCAAACACGCCACAGTCCACTGAACTCTCATTCATGTGAATGCTTTTGTCAGACACAGTTCCTGTGCTCTCACCTGTTATAAATTTTTACGTTTTCCTCATTTTAAGTCGTTTATGAAAGTTCTTTGTTTCATTCTTTAAAGAAGCTTTCCTGGACAGTATTTTTAGACATACAATCTACTTGTTTCCTTCAATGTAGTCCTTTTCTGGACAAAAATTTTATATGTTCTAGATGACAAGTCAACGACTAAGTGAAGTAGAAAGGGCAGCACATTGAAAAGAGGTCCAAAAGCCTTGGAGAGAAAAAAAACAAACAAAAAAAAAAAACAATAATAATCTAAGTGCAAATTCAGAAAATAAGGGAAGTAATAATCAGCTTGGACCAAGTGGAATTGAAAACCTAGAAGATCCAAGCGGGGTCGGAAATAAAAGACCAAGAGTAGAAGACAAAGTAGAACGTCGCGATACACATGCAGAGCAGGTTAGAGACTATGAAAGTACTAAAATTCAAAAAGTTTCAAAAATCTGATAGTAAAGATCGCATTAGCACTAAAAATGTAAATTATTACTCAGTGAAATAATGGAACAGTGAAAAGAGATCAAATATATGGACATGCAGTAGGTGATATGACAGAAGTATGTAGATATTATTTGGCTTTAAAGTTTAAGTCAGAGACTTGTAGATTGTCTAATTCATGTTGCCATCAGGGAAAAGTAGTGTTGCTTCCCAATGAAGAGTCGTATCCATGAGAATTAAAAGACTTGTTGTTTGGTGAAAGTGAAATCCAGAAATACTACAGGCAAAATATCCAAATCTACAATAATCTGTTTGCGTTCGCATCATTCAATGCTCAACACGTAGATTTACACGATTCTCGACCATACACTATGAGAATCTGTGGTCCCGCAACAATTAAAGCTACTAGTTTTGTAAGTTTAATTTCGAAGAAACAACAATTCAGTTGGGTTTATATTTATAATCATGGAGAAGCGATGCAACATAGATTCGAAAGACTGAAATGATTGGACGTATTAGAAATTCTACAGCCAATAATAGATAATAATTCATATGTCCAAAAGTATCGCACTTTACATGAAATTTATCTGCAAAACACGGACAAAGAAGTTTTCTTGGATTTCTATATAAATCTGAAAGATCACAGTCACATTTATAATAAACCAACATGTGATGAATTGTCAGCGATAATAGTTTTGGAAGACTGAGATATAAGAGACAGAAGTTTAAAAAGTGATTGCGTGTTAATTTCAAAGCCAAACAGAATGAAAACATATAACTCAACAAATAACTCTAACGTAACATGAAACATAATTTTATTTCAATTTATTACGTTTTACTATGGTTAATTACTTACTGCAATGTAAAATAGTTCTATTGTGAATATGTAACAGTTCCAGTGAAAATAACAATCTGTTTAAATTGTACATCTGCTTCCCCATACGCGAGCGGCAGAGCCACAAAGTGGATGGCACATAGCGCCCGCACGGGGGTTGGTGAGTGAAGCGAGCAGAGGGCAGAGCCCCGTGACAGATTGGGGGTGCTATCGCTCCCTTGAACCCTCTCACTTGACTCCAGACACCAGGTAAAAGTCCAAATGTTGACTTTTTTATTAAACAACAGTACACAAAGCACCCTTCTCTCCACAATACTCATTAAATAATACAATTCTCTAATCAATAACACTCCACCACTCCCAGACACTTTGCCACTCTTCCACCCAGCTCAGCTCGACGTCTGGGGTTTTCCCACAGTCCTTTATAGTCCTCGACCCGGAGGTGTTTCACCCTCTCTGTCCAGGTGACTAGAAACACTTCCAGGTCAGATAAAAAATCCTTTTTCTTCACCCCGGAAGCACGTCATTCCTCTTGTTCACGTGACTCGGACGTACTTCCGGGGTGTAGGACAAATAATCTTTGTTCCTCCCTGCAGCATCCTCTAGAGGCCTCCATGGTATCCAGCAGGGCTGTGGATAGAAATTCCATTGTCCAGGATTCCCTGCTGGTCTTTGGGGCACCTACATGCTGCAGGGAGAGCTCCATCTGGCGGCCTGGAGGAATTGGCCGGGATGACTGGCCAGCCATATATCACAGCCCCTAGTACAGTAAAGGTTAAAGGCTAATTTCAGAGTGGGGAGATCAGGATTTCATAAATTCCTCTTTCTCTTGGAAAATGCAGCTGCTGCTTCAGTGGAATAAGCTGCCAGGTATTTTGGTAAACAGTAAGACATTAGGGACTTTCAAAACTCGACTTGATGTTTTCTTGGAGGAAACAAGTGGATAGGACTGGCAAGCTCTGTTGGGCTGAATGGCCTGTTCTCGTCTAGAGTGTTCTAATGTTCTAATGTTCATTTGGAGGAAAAAGTTTCTTCTTTTATGTTTTGAAATAATCTGTTGGAGTACAAATTAAAACAATGTGTAAAAAAAAAACCTTTTTAAAGCCACCTACAAGCTTGAAGGATTATTCTTAGCTGTGAAAACTTTATCCTCTTGCATTTTGTGAAAGCAGTACTTAATTACTGTTTTTACTTTTTCACTGTATTATGATTATTATTATTTTTCAGGACAAGAAAATTAATTTTTGAAGTCTAAAATAGTTTATGAAATGATAATGCTGTTTACAGAAGGTTGAAAAATGAATGATGGTGATAATGTTTCAGGGATAAAACGCAGTTGCTTTATTAAAGATGAACCATTTTGCACAGTGTCTGACCACCTCTTCTTGAAGCTTTGTACTTCAAATTTGTTTCATTCAATAAGAAGACGGCGTACAATTCAGAACTAGGTGTGTCACGAAGTGGGCGTGGTTAGAATGCTGCGGAGCTCACAAGAATATTCGATAGACACGAGAGCGAAGTGCAGTAAGTCAAGTCGTGGAGAACGTCAGGAACGCTTTTATGTATAAAACATTACAAATTGTTAAAGAAACAGATCAGAATCTTACACATTTTAATGGCTTTAGTGGTTTTTCTATTTTTTTAAAGCCATTTTTAGCATATTAATGTCCATACATCCATCCATCCATCCATTATCCAGTGTAAAGAAATAACAGACACAGCGTGAAGGTTTGGGGTTTTTAGGCCCCGTATACTGTAAAGAAAAAAAGGTTTTTGTCAGTGTTTTCAGACTCAGTACAACAGACAGTCAAAACATGGCAATTTATAAGGATGAACAGGAAGTGACAAGATGATGGGGAAGCCGTAGTGATTGATGGGTAAATAACATCATCAGGAGGGGACCAGAGGTAAGAAAGGAACCCGTAAGTGGGTGAGATCAGCAGTCATCCGGGGGGTGGGCGGTGGAATAGTTATGGTGGTGGTGCTTCGTTTTTTCTGGAGAAAGACAAAAAAGAGAGGTTAGTACTCCGCCATTGTCCCATGGAATGACTTGTTACGGCGCCCGTCGGGTCCTTAATCCGCTCCCAATGTGCTCGTACGTGACAACAAAAATACTGTATATAATAGAGGGCCTAACATTCAAAACTTTACACTTATGTATATTAAATTTACCAAGCAAGTAAACCACAATAACTATATTTTAATTTCATAACATTTAGTCTTCAAGATTGTATACAGAAAGAGCACAATAATTAAACAGTGATTGATTGTTGTCATTCAAGACAGTAACAGAAATAAATGTTTATAAAACATTTTAAATTAGGAGCAGAAGTAAAACAAATATGAGAGGAGATTTGTCTTTATTTGTACAAAAACTACATTTTGGGGATATATTAATATCATACTTATGAATAATTAATTTATTAGTCAGTTACTATCTATCCTAATAAAAGGCAAAGCCCTCACTCACTCACTCACTCACTCACTCACTCACTCACTCATCACTAATTCTCCAACTTCCCGTGTGGGTGGAAGGCTGAAATTTGGCAAGTTCATTCCTTACAGCTTCCTTACAAAAGTTAGGCAGGTTTCATTTCGAAATTCTACGAGTAATGGTCATAACTGGAAGCTGTTTTTCTCCATTTTCTGTAATGGAGATGAGCTTGAACGCCGTGGGGGCGGAGTTTCATGTGACATCATCACGCCTCCCACGTAATCACGCAGTACATAGAAAATCAGGAAGACATTCAAAAAGCGCTGAAGGAAACATGCATTATATAATTGAGAAGGCAGCGAAACAATAAGAAGCGAGCGAGTGACATATACAACCATATTGATGAGTTCTGCTACTTCGGAAACAAAGCACGATGTAAACCTACACTTTAAATTAAGTTCATAGACAGGCTGCCGCTGGATTTGTAATTTAGTGCCTGCCCATATAAGGCCGTCCGTCAGCGTCAATCCAATAGCAAACTCCCACTAAATATTCACGGGTTAAGGACTGTGCTTATGCAGAGGAAGATGAGATGGTCAGCGTGGTGTTTGGCACAAACTCAGCGAAACTGCGAGAGAAAGTTTTAAGTGCCAGGACTAAGGTAACATTAAATACAGCCATGGACATAGCACGAGATGGCACCAGCACAACTGGGGAACTTCGATACATGTACACCGAGCGCTCACGTGAACTGCGCAGTGCACAGATAAAAAGCAACAGTTCCAAAGAGCGCTGAACAAAAACCGAATTACACAATTGAAAAGGCAGCAAAAGCATATTCATAAATGCAGCTACTGTGAAAACAAAGCACACGGTGTAAAAAGTCAATGTCCCGCTAAAGGAAGACAGTGTAAAAAAAAAACCCGTGCATGCAGTGTGTCAGGTCTCGGATAAAGAAGAAGACGTGCTGTTTATTGATGCAGTAAGAAACGAATCGATGAATGAAACCTGTCATCTTTACAACGATTGACAAACACGGAATGTAACTTGAACACAACACATCCTACAAATACGAACCTGATTGAAACAAATAATGATAATCAAATCCTTGATGACAGCAACACTCAGTAACACTCACAAAACAAATACTGTATATTGACAGTCATTTTACGTTATTTTTAAAATGTTCCCTTTTCTTTTTCTAGCTTTTTTAACACACTATGTCTCCGCTGCGATACGCGGGTATATATATGTGTATATATATATCCCGATCTACATACTCGAATAATGGATACTTTATTCGCCATCAATGATTGTTTTGGTAAAGCCATACTCAGTGTATTCATTAGATGAACGGTAAAAAGTAAGAGCGAGGAAGGATGACTTATTGAGGCATGCAGGCTGTAGTGCTGCGTCAACTTTATCTGAATTGCGATCACATTTGAAAAATATATCTTTTCAAGTTCTATTCAGTCCATATGTGTCAAACTCAAGGGCCGCGGGCCACATCCGGCCCGGCGTGTAATTATATCCAGCCCGCGAGATCATTTTATATACTGTATTATTGTTATTAATGGCCCGGGTATATGAAGCGCTGGTAACACAATAAACTACAGATCCCATAATGCAGCGCTTCAGCTGCCTTGCCGAACACTTACCGCGTTAATCAAGTGTAGCTTATGATGCTGCAAGTTATTGCGAAGCTAGCTCACACGATGCTGAAGAGAAAAGTTGATTCTGAAAATAGAGCCTTTAAAACCGATGGGAGGCTGAGTATATGTTTACTGAACCCGTGTGTCTCATTTGTGGAGCTAATGTGGCTGTAATTACAGAATTTAATCTAAGACGGCACTATGAGACAAAACATCAGGGAGTTCTGTGTTGTGGAGATTCTCAGGATGGATTGCAGGTGCTCATCAGTGAGGCTGAAAGACCTGAATGCAATGCAGAAGATACAGAAAGCAGAAGAATTAAATAAGAATCTGACACTTCAGCGGACGTTTTTACCCGTGCACAATCACAAAGTGATTTCAAGTGAAGTTGCTTTTATGGGAGACACAAATGCACCAGTGCAACTTGCCCCACTTTCCCTGTTGCCAAGTAATGTTAAACCAAGTCGTCACTACGGTGTTCCCAAATACGCACTTTGCTGATAAACTGAGCGCACTGAGTTTGCACGGCGCTTTGGTGACTTTGAAGAACAAAAAAAGTCCGTCTACATGCGGCTCGAACCTTGTGCATGTTTGGTAGCACATATGTGAGAAGCTCTTCTCAGTGATAAAGAATAACAAAACAGCACACAGGAGTCGCCTCACTGATGAGCACCTGCAATCCATCCTGAGAATCTCCACAACACAGAACCTCACACCAAACATAAACGAACCTATTGCCAAAAATAGATGCCAGGCGTCCAGCTCTAAAATGACATATGAGCAAAGACAACTGAATGATTTGATTTGTTATTGCTGAAAGGAACACATTTTATTTATATTTCCAGGTTTTGTTATGCAGCATGTTCATATTTGAATTTGTATAATTTTGAAAGGATATATTTTTATGGAGAGCAAAATCTTTTGGGATATTTAAAATCTAAGTTTATTTTTTATATAAATTTACATAAGAGTAAAGAAATTTGAATGTTTGTTCTTTTAAGTTATTTAAGGTTTGAGTTGATTTATTCACGAATAATATTCCTGTCTGTTTTTACCATTCCTACCAAAGATATTTCTGTCAACTAAATAAAAATTCCTTCTATTTAAAATTTAAATAGAACTTGAACAAATACAATAGTTCATAATATCCACGCAGACTTGCACGTAAGAGCGGGAGTTATCCGTTTAACAAGCAGCGTATTGCACTGATACTGAAATAGCTGTGTGTGTATATATGTAGATATGTATGTATATGTATATATATGTTTATATGTGTGTGTGTATGTATATATATATATGTGTGTATACAGTATATGTGTGTGTATGTATGTATGTGTGTATGTATATGTATGTGTATATATGTAGATATATATATGTATGTATATATGTATGTATATATATATATATATATATATATATATATATATATATATATATGACAGCAACACTCATCACTCACAACAGTGACAAAACAATTACATTGACAATCATGTTACGTTATTTTCAAAATGTTTCCTTCAACACACTACTTCTCCGCTGCGAAGCGCGGGTATTTTGCTAGTTTATTCATAATTTTGAAATTGACTTCTTTAAGCTTGTTTGGTAGAAAAAACTTTTATGGCACAAAACAGGCAATTTTAAAATTTATATCCAAAGCCATCAGAGTAGTGTGGTCTGCATCTGATGTGGCACAGTGAAAGGCTGGGCACCTGCTGTTTTTACGTGTCATTAGCTTATCGTTTAAGCTGTTGGTTTAGGAGGAGTTCACACACATACATTTAACTGAAGATAATGGAGAAGGCTTGTTCCTTAGAAATAACTTATTTCTTATTGCTGCAGTTCAAAAAACAATGTTCCTTTATTGTTTTTTTTTTTCTTGACCATACAGGATGCCCGGTGGTAATCAGCCTTCCATGTGGCTGAACAGATGCCAGTGTACCCGAATACTGAGACAAAACTGGATGTCCTTTTCTTCTTCTTTTAAGATTCCCAATTCGGGATGATGTGCAGTTCATGTTAGATTTGCTATTTCTGCAGGTAAGACTACTGAGGCGTTCAGTTTCAGAAGTAATTTGTGCACAATTCCAGCAAAGCCTCCCCATATTTATTACTTGATCTGTAATATTTTGCTGGCTTGAAAACTGACCTCTATGTTTGCTCACTCTGTCCAGTAACTAACACTGGCTTTTTAATTTTAGACAAAAAGCCTTACAGAGAGTGAATCTTCACAAACACAGAGACTGAGGTACATCAGTACCTGCAGTCACTAAACAGGGATGTCGTTCCATGTTGCAAAATAACATTACTTTTCTTAAGTTACTGTGCTTTGTTGTTGGATTTTGAAAGAGCCGAGACTTAATTTTAACCTAAAACAAAACTAAGGCAGGAGAGAAAAACAAAGATGTCAGCAAGTAAGTAACGGCACCTGAGCACATCACATTAGATTTTCAGATATACAGAGATTGTAACACAATGTCTACTGTATGTGTAATGTAAAAGACAAAAAAATGATACTACATATAATGTTAATTAAATCCGAGTTCTTTCAAAATCCAACAAAAAACCACAATAATTAAAAATAATAATATTATTACGGTAGTTAGACTTTACTCTAAGCAGACCTTTATCTATTGTGATGGTTTACTTTGGTAATGATTGCTGTACAGGTGTACAAAGAAAGGAGGCAGAAGAAAAAGTAAGGGTACACTTTATTAATGTTTCAACTCAGTGAGTGAACATCATTTATGTTTTTAACAATTAGAGTGAGGTGGAAGAGTCCAGTCGTGTTAATGGGGAACAGTTAAACAAGAAGGAAGGAGAGATGTATGCAATGTTGAAGTAGTGGCTGTCCCTCCTGCAATTCTAGAATCCTCTATCTCAAACTCTGGTCTGATCTCCTGTGCCTTTGCCAAGTCATCACGAGGTATTGGCCTGTTTTTTCTACCCCAACTTCTGAAAAATGTCTCAGTCTCATTGTACTGACTGCCTGTCTCACATAGAATTGATTTCAATGTTCTACTAAATATATAGAAGGCTTTGAGTATTTTAGACCCTGTCTGTAGTTTGAGGTGTCTGCTCCCAAAATTTCTTTTTATTCCAAGATCAACCATAAAAAATGTCAGCTTTCTGTACTCGTGCAACAAAATCTGGAATGCTTTTTCCAATAGAGAAGTGCCAGGCTACAAATGTCAAGCATTTCAAAAAACTTCACCAAGCCCACTTTTCTAATTTGGCTTTTATTAATTACTTGCATTGGTTGTAATAGATAAGCACTGTGTACAGTTTGTAAGCTCTGCACTGGGCAGTAACTTCTGCTGTTTTTCTCATTTTCTGTTTCAAGTTTATTGCCGAGGTGCCCTCCATGCGTCTCCACTGTCTGTTACATCAACTCAGACTGCCTGTGATGCCATAGAGAAACAAAGTTCATAAGATGTCCAGAAATGGAATTGTGATTGGACTGAGATGGCCACAATTATGTATGATGGGATGTGCAGAGGGGGCTGTGTGGGCTTTGGCTTGGGACCCCCACAGGTTTATTATCTCCAGTATCCTTGAAAGCTGCAAGTTTGTCTTTGTCCCCGGCCATTTGACCATGCAGTGTATTTATTATAAAGGACAAGGACCCCTCCATTTGCTTATTTACTTTTATAATGCCTTCAATTTTCTTTGTAACTGTTGTAAAAGATGCAACAAGAGACAACATAAAGGTTTCCAGCCCTGTATATTGCAGAGAAATCCACAATTGAAAAAACTGGTCAAATTATATAAACAAAACAGTTCATATGCGCGATGCCATACTAGGCGTCGGCGGCCATTTTATAAGGGAGGAGCCGGAAGTGGAGGAATGCTGGGAAGGAACCGTGAGGGAGGATGGGACTGATGACGTCAGGAAAGATGGAGGAGGAAGGGCGGAAGTAACGTACTGCGGGAATGAGGGTTATGGTGGTGGAGCGTCTTTGTTCCTGGAAGAAAGCAAAGGAGAAAGGTTAGTACCCCGCCAGTCCCTGCCGGCGAACGTCTTCTCAACCGTGTTAAGGTCCCTCCACGGTCTCCTATTCACGCATGCGTGAAATGACCCCCCTCCCCCTTAGCCCAAGACCGTCAGGTCGGGAGGACCTAACCGAGAGGTTGTGGATGCTAGAGAGGGCATCGGCATTGGCCTGAAGGTTGCCGCGATGATAAGTGACTGTGAACTTATAGGGTTGTAAGTCCAGAAACCACCTGGTGACCCGCGGATTCAACTCTTTGTGCAGCGACATCTACTGAAGCGCAGCGTGATCAGTCACTAGAGTGAATTCGCGACCCAACAGGAAGTACCGGAGATGGGTTACAGCCCACTTAACGGCCAAGGCTTCCCTCTCCACTGCTGCATACCTGGTCTCTCGGTCCAGCAGTTTCCGGCTTAAGTACATCACGGGGTGTTCAACACCATCAACGCTTTGGCTCAACACGGCGCCCAGGCCTGTGTCTGAAGCGTCGGTCTGGAGGATAAAAGAGAGCCCAAAGTCAGGGGTCCTTAATACAGGAGCCACCACCGAGTGCCCATTCAACAACACCACTCCCGTGTTAGGACTTGCCAGCGGGTGCGACGGAGTACAGTACCTTTCCGCAGTGGCCCAGGTGCAGTCCATCGGCTCGGAGGTTGTATTAAGGGGACAGGTCTGCAGTAGGTGGCCGGTCTCACCGCACTTGTAACAGCGCGGGGAGGCCAGCTTTTGTTTGGATCTTTGTGGCGAGTGGGCTCGGGGGTGGCTACCATCCCTGTCGGTTCCCACAAGCTTGCCTTTCCGACCCCCCGGCTTGGAAGATCGTGAGCTGATGCTCCAGGACTTCCAGGAGTCTGGACATATCCTTGTAGGGGTGGCGCCGGACCTGCTGGGCGAGGGAGCTAGGCAGGGTGTTTACCAGGCCCTCACAGGCCACCTGCTCCACGACCTTCCGGGCTTGGGGACCCTCGGGCCGTAACCAACGTCCCATCTTTCCCCAGAAGTCGAAGGCCTGTGCTTGGGCCGGCTTCTCGGGGTCAAACTGCCAGCTCCGCCATTCGATCGCCTGCTGGCCCAGCGTAATGCCGTAGCGTGCCAGTATCTCTTGTTTTAGGAGGTCGGAACCCGGTGAAAGGTGATGTTTTTTACCGTTTCTTCGGGTATCTTCATGTGGGTCTGGAGAAAATACTTGATTGTTTGTTCGCAATCCTCCGGTTGTCCTCCCGTCTGCTCCGGCAGGCCTGCGAACACCAGATTGTCTCTCATGCTGCGGGGTCAAACTGCCAGCTCCGCCATTCGATCGCCTGCTGGCCCAGCGTAATGCCGTAGCATGCCAGTATCTCTTGTTTTAGGAGGTCGGAACTCCTTCTCGGGGAGATTGTAGTAAGCCCGCTGCGCGGGTCCCTTCAGGTAGGGAGCCAGAATGGACGCCCACTCGGACCGCTGCCACTCGTTCTGGGTGGCCGTCCATTCAAAAATGCCCAGGTAGGACTCTATATCGTCCACTTCAGTCATAGGCACCAGAGGCGGAGGCGGAGGCGGAGGCGCTGGTCGAGGCGAAAAAACTGGTCAAATTATATATATATATTTTTTTTTTTTTTTACCGTGTCCTGTTCGGCTGTGAAGCAATCAGAATTGATGTCTGAATGCTGGCGACTAGCCTTACAGTTTTTCTCTCAGGTGGAGCGTTACAGCTTCTGCTGACGTCATGCCTGATACCAAAACTTTATTAAAAATATTTTTAGATGTTTTTAAGATTCGAACCGGACACGGAGACAAAAGTGAAAGAAAAGAAGAGAGAGAAGGAAGAGATGGAGGTAAAGGGGAGGGGGTTTCGTATAGAATAAACAATAAATGAACCAGAATCCGCTTCTAGACCTGCAGAAAAGAGGGGGAAAAACAAACCACAAGACAAAAACATTGCTGCATCAGCTACATGAAGATATATAAAAGTAAAAATGTTTGCTGACAATCATACAGTAATTATTACTGAGGCATTTAGGCCACCACAACCTTAGATCATGTGCTGAAGATGTCCAAGTCATACTTATGAAATCACCATGTGAGCACCTGTGTGTGACGCGACGCTTGTATGTGTAAGGTTTCTCTATAGGAGCATCCAATAGTGAGTGTGAAGGGCCACAGACCTGCCCCCAAAACGTGCGGAAGATGGAGGGAGTTCCAAGCCCAGAGATCCAGAGGTCACCCCAGAGCGGAGACCCCAGGGAGGCCGTCACCAGAGAAGCCCCAACCCCACCTCGAGAGGCACAGAGGATCACCCCGGGGGTCACAACCAGCAGCCGGCAGAGTCCCGGGAGATATCAACGGCAAGCCCTCAGGCCGCCCGCAGCCGCTCTCCCGAGTCGGCCGGGCCCGGAACCCAGCAGCCCGGGACCCAGGGCGACCCACCCGCCGAGGATCCAACAGAGCCCAGGGAACCAGATCCCACCAGGCAGCCACCGGGAGCGACCAGACAGATGCTTAAGGCAGGGGAGGGTAGGCAAAGATGTTGTAGTATTGCCAGATGTCCCAGGAGAGGGGAGGAGTCCAAAACCCCACCTGACATATACAGTCACACACAAACACAGTCATACACTCCCTCCCTCATGCTCTCACATACACATACAACCCAAGACTTACAAGGATGTACGCCAGACACCCATTCACACTCCCCACACACCCTACCTAACTCTGGTCCCGGTGCTGCCGTACCTGAGGTACAGCCATTCCTGGACGTCAGAGTTAGCCCGTTCCGCAGGGGTAATAGTGAGCAGGCACCCCATCCAACGTAGAGCAAAGCAACCCACCACTCCAGACCACAGGCAGACGGCCAGCTCCCACTCCTAGCCTCCAGCCCGGCAGCTAACTGAGAACAGAGGTGTAATAAGACCTCTAGTCTCCCTCCGCCTGCTCTAATGTAGTGTTGGTGTGTGCTGATAAGGTGCATTTTGTGGTTGGGGCGCAGGCAGTGCCGGCACCATGTGGCCTACACCAGCTGATGCCAACACACAGCCCCACCTCCCCCAAAACTCTCCGTGACTAGGTGCAGTTTAAAATTGGAAGTGGACACCGCACTCGGAGTGAGGCTGAAATTTCCCCACCGGATGCCGTTGAGTGTGCCCACTCCCAAGGCCCTAAGTGTGCATTTGTGTGGAATGTTTTTTGTGGAAGTGTTTAATGTGCAAATAAAATTGGGGTGTAGGCTGCCACAGGACTGCGGAAACGGGATCCATACCCGCACCCCCTGACTTACCCACACCCCAAGGCCCTATGTGCATGTTTGTGTGATGATGTGAAGGAGCAGGAGGAGGGAAATGTCTGAGGATGGGGAGGAACGGCTGAGGGGCCTGAGCCCTCCAGGGAGCCAGCTCCCCTACTGGCCCCAATAGGCACCTCCGTTCCCAAAATCCACCCGGGCACGGAGGCCCCAGCCTATCTAGCCATGGCCCGAAGCAGCAGCATCACAGAGCCCCACGGAGTCTGAGGCCACCAACCCACACCACCCCAGCAGAATATTTACTCCCATCCCCACATTTACTCAACATTCAGATTAAGTAAGACATAAGACACCCAGGATAAAGCTGGATCCTCCCTCCCGGACATCCCTCCCCATGGTGGAACTGCCGCGCGTTCCGCCCTCTTCCCGCAGCGTACATGCCAGGACCCAATCCCCAAGGCCCCACCCATATCCCCATCCGGGACGGCCGCCCCAACCCTAAGCCACCAGGCCCACACCCAGACCAACCCAGGGGCATTGCAGCCACTAGGCAGCGACCGCAGCCACCGCCAAGACCCCCTAAGGCCCACACACAACCACCAGAAGCCCACCCCGGAGGTAACCCAAGCACCACCAGAGTGGGCAGCAGCCCCCCAGCCCAAGACCCCCCTAGTGAACCCACCCCAGGGATCCTCCAGATACTCCAAGCTCAGACTCTCCACCACATCAACCACAGCATCCCGCAGGACCATATCAATGACCCTCCATCATCGCTATGTGATGGAACCGATCAAAGGAGCCCAGAGAGATTGATTTGAAGTGGAGGCAGAGGCTGTCTCAAGTGTAATATGATCCAATAAAAGATTTCTATACTGGTTAATGCAAAGATTATCTTTGTTTTTCCAGTTTATGAGGATAGTTTTCTTAGCGATGCATATGGCAGTGAGAACCACGTGAACCAAATTTGTTTCAATCGGGACATCCTCTAGGTTCCCCAGCAAGCAAAATGAGGGGGAAGTTGGGATATCACATTTCAGACACTTTGACAGGTCTTCACATACTCTATACCAGAATCCTGAACAGGTGGACATGACCACAGTGCGTGGATATAACTGTCAGGAATGTTGTCTGTGCAGTGTGTGCAGGTGTCAGATGGCACAAATCCCATCCTGAACATCCGATGACCTGTATAGTGTACTCTGTGTAGAATTTTGTATTGAATTAGTTGTAAATTGGGGTTTCTGATCGTTTTAAAAGTTTTTAAACAGGTTTGGGACCAGAAAGTCTGATCAAAGCTAACTAATAGATCCTCCTCCCATTTGCCTATAGGAATTGCTATTGTATCATCTATTTTGGTCAATGTTTTATATACTTTAGACAGTAATTTGGGGTGTTTGAGATTACAGAAGTCTAATACCCTTGATGGTGTTTGTAATTCTACTTTAAGCTTAAATTTTTCTTTAACTACTGATTTAATTTGGAGATATTCTAAAATCTATTCTTGTCTATCCCAAATTGGGAGACTATTCTGTTAAATGGAATGAAATCCAATCCTTCAACTATGTGTTCCATGTATAGAATTCCTTTACTTTTCCAGTATGGGAGGTTCATCATTTTATTGTTTTGCAATATGTCAGGATTATTCCAGATGGGTGTGTCTGCATGGAATTAGTGAAGACTCCGTCATTTTTAGATATTCCCACCATGCTGTCAGTGAGGTACTGATATTAATACTTTTAAAGCTTTCATGCTTTCTTATTTTTGAGCTAATAAACGGTAGGTCCGAAAGCTCTATAGTATTGCAAAGTGTCTGTTCTACATCTAACCAGGACTCATCCAGCGGGTTATGTTGCAACCATCTTGGTATATATTGGAGCCTGTTGGTTAAGAAATAATGATAGAAGTTGGGTAGATCCAACCCTCCTCTATCTTTGGTCTTCTGTAGTGTTTTTAAGCTAATTCGTGGAGGTTTATCCTTCCAAAGGAATTTAGTGATGGAGGAGTCCAGGGATCTAAACCAATCAGATGATGGCTTGTTTGGGATCATAGAAAATAAGTAATTGATTCTTGGTAAAACCATCATTTTAATTGTGGCAACCCTCCCCATAAGTGATATCGGTAAGGATTTCCATCTAGCAAGATCATCTTCCACTTTCTTTAATAGTGGGATGTAGTTTAGTTTAGTTAGATCTGCCAGCCTGGGAGACACATGAATGCCCAGGTATGTAATATTCCCTGATTCCAATTGTGTATTAAGGGAATTGACAAAAGAGAAATTAATTGGAAGAACTGTGGATTTTAACCAGTTTATTGAATAATCTGAAACTCTTGAAAAGGAGTTTATTAGTTCAATTGCCTGGGAGAGAGAGGATTGAGAATTCTGAAGATAAAGTAACACGTCATCTGCATAAAGACTGATTTTATGTTCTATGTTCTTACACTTTATGCCTTTAATAACTGTAGTTTGCCTGATTGCTGCTGCTAGTGGTTCAATAAAGATAGCAAATAGCGAGGGGGAGAGAGGGCATCCCTGCCTGGTCCCCCTCTGAAGACAGAAGCTATCTGATGTTTGGTCATTTGTCCTGACGCATGCTGTTGGTGAACTGTATAAAATTTTTAACCAGTTTATGAAGAAGTTTCCAAAACCAAATTTATGTAAAGTTGCAAATAAGAACTTCCAGTTAACTCTATCAAAAGCCTTTTCTGCATCGAGAGATAATATACTGGTTTCCATGTTTCTGCTATAAGAAAAGTCTATTAAGTTGAGTAATCTACGTGAATTTGTGGATGAATGTCTCCCCTTAATGAAACCAGTTTGGTCTGGATGTATTATGAAAGGGGTTACCTTCTCTAATCTTTTTGCAAGGGCTTTACAAATTATTTTCAGGTCAACATTAATAAGAGAAATTGGGCGATAGCTGGTAGGAAATATAGGATCTTTGCCTGGTTTTAACAGGAGACTAATGTTGGCTGAATTCATGTTTGGCTGTAGTCTACCATTTTCTTGTATTTCACACATCATTCTGAAGAATGTTGGCGCCAGAATGATCCAGAATTCTTTGTAGAACTCTGCTGGAAACCCATCTGGACCTGGAGCCTTCCTATTAGGCATGGAGTTAAGAGCTTCCTGAAGCTCATCTGATGTTAATGGCGAGTCCAGGACTGTAGCTTGGCTATCTGATAATTTAGGAAGTATTATCCTGTCTAGAAACTCATTGATCTCATTATCTGATGGGTTAATCTGTGGTGAGTACAAGGTTTTGTAAAAATCTCTGAAAGTGTTGTTTATTCTTTCAGGGTCATATACTATATTCCCAGTTGAGTCTTTAACAGCAGATATGGCAGTTTTCTCTTTGTTTATTTTTAACTGGTTGGCTAAAACTTGCCTGATTTATTACCGTGTTCAAAGTTTTCTATTCGTAGTCTTTGTGCTAAAATTGTGTTTTTGTCAATAATTCCTTTAAGTTCTAGTTTACTTTTACGCAATTTGTTTTGTAATTCTTCTTCTGGGGATGCCTCTAGAGACTTAATGATTTCTTCTAATTCCTGAATACGTTTGTTTTCTATTTTTTTCTTATGTGATGAGAAGGAAATTATTTTACCTCTCATCACTGCTTTCCCTGCCTCCCAGAGAACAGATGCTGATGTTCCAGGAATGTCATTGTGTTCTAAATATAAAGCCCACTCTTTTTTATAATATTCCACAAAACCTTCATCTTTAAGCAGTGACGTATTAAACCTCCAGTTTTACCTGATGGGATTGTTTTCTTATTTAACAGAGTTAAAGAAACTGGAGCATGATCGCTGACAACTATAGGGTGTATCTCAGTGTCTGAAATGTCAGCCAATAATGAGCTGCTGACTAGAAAATAGTCCAAACGTGAGTGAGAGTGATGAACATGTGAGAAAAAGTATACTCTCTACGGCTGGGATAAAAAGATCGCCATGCATCACAAAGCCCATAATCACTCATATACTGTTTGACTATATTAGTGGAATGCCAATGCGCTGAGTCCCAGCTGTACTGAGCCTGTCTGAAGAATGATCCATCCAAAAATTAAAATCTCCGCAAGTATAAGTGGACAGTCCAAGTGTTCGGAGAGTACAGAGAAAAATTATGAAAGAATGCGGGTCATCTATGTTTGGACAGTATATGCTAACAATACATAAGCTTTGATTTTGTATAGATAGTTTTAGTATTATAAATCTACCATCTGGATCTGAGACTGTGTCCAATACTTTGAAATTTGTATTTTTGTGTATTAAAATAGCTACACCTCTTTGTCTAGAGTTATAGGGGACAGAAAACAGTCTGGGAAACTCAGATGTTTTAAGTTCATCTGCAACTGTGGCAGACCTATGAGTCTCTTGTAATACGACAACATCTGCCTGCAGTCTTTTAAGCTGATCAAAAATCTTTAATCTCTTCTCTCTAGAGCCAGTTCCATGAACATTCCAACTGACAAACCTTAGTGTACCCATAGTTGTGTGTGTGATTAGCTAATGTATGGTGCCTTCATGTGAGTTAGTTAAGTAAATAAATGTATAATTTAATCTGAAGAAAAAAGAAAGAAAAAAAAAAATAAATAAATATATATATATAAATAAAAATAAAGCAATAAATAAGTAAATAAAAATATATGCATAATAATGCTAATAACAATAATAATATTATTAATGCTGATGATAATAATAATATTAATGCTGAAAATAAATAATAATAATAATGCTGATAATAATACTAATGCTGATAATAATAATAATAATTCTGATAATAATACTAAAGCTGATAATAATAATAATAATAATAATAATAATAATAATAATCAGACAGAACCAAAAGTGTTTGTGGTTGTATGATAAAATGTAATAATTATAATCTAGTGTTTGTATGCGTTGTGTGTGTGCTGACGCAGTGTAGGAAAGTTGTGTGATTGTGTCATGCGGATGTAAAGTTCCAGAAGCAGGTAAAAGAAGGAAAGGAAAGAGTGATAAAGGTTAAGAAAAAAAAAAAAAAGTAAAAAGAAAAGGTGTTAGAGGTGTGGGGTGGCGAGAGAACAGGTGATCCCATCATCTAAACACGGATATAGCAGCTTTTTTTTATATCCTGACATGCTCATACCCAGTGAATCCCGATAAGAATAATAAACTTGTGACCTGATGTTGGGCTAATAAAGCCAGTCTGTCACTCCTCGCTCCTTGTACAGCCTGTTGTTGACGTAGAGCTTGTCCACAGAAATGACAGCGCGGCTCCCTTCTTGGATGAATTTTTTACGTATTGGGAACAGAACTCTGCGGCGATCCAAAATTTCTTTAGGAAATTGATCATTCACGCTAAAATTTTTCCCTTTGAGCTCTTTCCCGTGGCTCTTAACAAAATCCTTCTGTTTAAAATGCTCAAATTTAGCCACGATGGGACGAGGTCTTCTGCTGTCTGCTCTCTTGGCTCCAAGGCGATGTACCCGGTGAAAGGTGATGTTTTTTACCGTTTCTTCGGGTATCTTCATGTGGGTCTGGAGAAAATACTTGATTGTTTGTTCGCAATCCTCCGGTTGTCCTCCCGTCTGCTCCGGCAGGCCTGCGAACACCAGATTGTCTCTCATGCTGCGGGGTCAAACTGCCAGCTCCGCCATTCGATCGCCTACTGGCCCAGCGTAATGCCGTAGCATGCCAGTATCTCTTGTTTTAGGAGGTCGGAACTCCTTCTCGGGGAGATCGTAGTAAGCCCGCTGCGCGGGTCCCTTCAGGTAGGGAGCCAGAATGGACGCCCACTCGGACCGCTGCCACTCATTCTGGGTGGCCGTCCATTCGAAAATGCCCAGGTAGGACTCTATATCGTCCACTTCAGTCATAGGCACCAGAGGCGGAGGCGCTGGTCGAGGCAAAAAAACTGGTCAAATTATATAAACAAAACAGTTCATATGCGCGACGCCATACTAGGCGTTGGCGGCCATTTTATAAAGGAGGAGCCGGAAGTGGAGGAATGCTGGGAAGGAACTGTGAGGAAGGATAGGACTGATGGCGTCAAGAAAGATGGCGGAGGAAGGGCGGAAGTAACGTACTGCGGGAATGAGGGTTATGGTGGTGGAGCGTCTTTGTTCCTGGAAGAAAGCAAAGGAGAAAGGTTAGTACCCCGCCACTCCTGCCGCTAACGCCTTCCCGCGTGTTAAGGTCCGTCCGCGGTCTCCTATTCGCGCGTGCGTGACAATGTATATTTTTGAAGAGCAATTTGAGCTACAAATGTGATATAGAAATATTATTAGTGAGCAAATGTTAAGGAACAGATCAGGAAAAATGTCTACATTTTTAGTTTAAATAGAACAGTTTTTCATGGAATATTGCTGGATAATATCTCTTTGAGTCTGAATAGTATCTTGTTCATAAAGCTAAAATAGCATTACAATAATCCCTCCTCGATCACGGGGGTTGCGTTCCAGACCAACCCATGATAGGTGAAAATCCGCGAAGTAGAAACCATATGTTTGTATGGTTATTTTTATATATTTTAAGCCCTTATAAACTCTCCCACCCTGTTAACATTATTAGAGCCCTCTAGACATGAAATAACACCCTTTAGCCAAACATTTAAACTGTGCTACATGAAAAGACAGAGATGACAGTTCTTTCTCACAAATAAAAGAATGCAAACATATCTTATCTTCAAAAGAGCGCCGTCAGGAGCAGAGAATGTCAGAGAGAGCGCTCACTAAGAAAAGCAAACAATCAAAAAATCAATACGTGCTTTTAAGTATACAGAAGCACCGCAATAAAGCGGCGTTTTGTAGAGGAGCCTCCGTGTCCTCTGTGCAAACAGCCCCTCTGCTCACACCCCCTCCGTCAGGCAGAGAGAGTGAGAAAGATGGAGAGAAGCAAACAAGCACCGCACGGGAAGAATATCTTATATCATTGAGGAGTTTTAGTTAATATGTAATACATGCTCTGATTGGGTAGCTTCTAAGCCATCCGCCAATAGCGTCCCTTGTATTAAATCAACTGGGCAATCAAACTGAGGAAGCATGTAACCTAAATTAAAAGACCCATTGTCCGCAGAAAGCGGCAAACCAGCGAAAAATCCATGATATATATTTAGATGTGCTTATATTTAAAATCCGCGATAGAGTGAAGCCGCGAAAGTCGAAGCGCAATATAGCGAGGGATTACTGTATTCCTTTTATTAACAAATTTCATGATTCACTTTTACTGTGTTCAAAACCTTGGCTAACATTTCTTTTTTAATTCAAGGTTCAAATCTGTAAATATATTTGTGTTTCCTTTCCCTAATAGTTTTAACACCTCCCCATTGTTGGCCATGTTCATTGTATTTGTGTTCTCGTTAAATGCATTCACCATTTATACATCTTTATGATTACTGTTTTTTCTACTCATAATATACTGTATATTTTATACATATATGCATATCTATATTTCCAAAATGGATTAAATTCATTTTTTTCCTCAGAATTCTACACACAACATCTCATAATGACAACATGAAAAAAGTTTACTTGAGATTTTTGCAGATTTATTAAAAATAAAAACATTGAGACTGTTAAGAATGGTTTTATTACCGAAAGGTGCATTTTGCTGAGTGAGGTGTCGCAGTAGTCTGTCAACAGCTTGAAATGCATAACAATGTGTCATTGGTGCTTCATCCCAGATGATAATTTTCGCTTCAAGTATATTATTGGCATTGTTAGTATTTGGCTTCAGATTGCAGGCTGATGTTGATGTGATATGAGAGGTATTTTGAACACAGAATGTGCAGTACAGCCACCAGGTAGCAAAGTTGCTGAGATTCCAGTTGAAGCAACCGGTATTGCCACGTCTCCTCTACCTCTCACAGAATGAATGACAAAGGTCTTGCCTGTTCCTGTGGGGCCATGTTGCGAGAATGTGCATGAATGGAGGTTGTGTATTTTGGGAACTATAACGGCAGAGAGTATGGAGGCAGAGTGGTTAGCACACTTGCCCGGTGATACGAGATAAAGGTTCAAGCATGTATATTTTCCTTATTGAGTCAGGATATTCTTTGTGACCGCGTAACTTTTTCTGGGAATACTTTCTTGTTGTGGAATTGTGCTGCGTGGTTTCCCATTGAGTGGGTTTTGCTCACTGTCGCCGAACTAGGGATCGCCACGGAAAATATTTTTCCTCGCTGCCGCTGAATCCGGGTTCGCCACGGACTTTCCATGATATAGGAGATTAGTGCGTATGAAACTGAGGTAAGATTTACTCCTAAATTGAATGAAAGTGATACCAGCTTGCTTGTTTGATTGTAATAATAAGCATGAAGGAAAAGAAGCGTTTAAGACATTCCAGCTACAAATTTCTTTCACTATCTTCAAATCAGGAACTTTGTTAAACAGAACCTTCCAGATTTTCCTCATCTTGCACCCTCATCCACGCTGGAAAAAATATTGCTCAATTTTGAGGAATTAGACTCCATCTCTACAATATATAAAATCATTTTACAATCCCTTCCTTTCAAAGATCCAAGAGGACACTGGGAAAATGACCTCTCAATTAATATATCAGAAAAGGAGTGGAAAGTAGCAATGCAGAGAATTCACTCAAGCTCCATATGCGCAAAGCATACAATTATACAACTTAAAATTATATATCGAGCACATCTGTCTCGACTAAAACTCTCCAAAATGTTTCCAGGGCATGATCCAACCTGCGAACGTTGCAACCAAGCCCCAGCCTCACTAGGTCACATGTTCTGGGCCTGCACCAAATTAACATTATTCTGGACAAAAATTTTTAATTACCTCTCAGACAGCCTTGGACTCACAATCCCTCCTAACCCATTAACAGCTGTGTTTGGGGTTCTTCCAGAGGGTCTTAAAGTGGAGAAGGACAAACAAATTGTGATTGCATTCACTACACTGTTGGCACGCAGACTTATTCTGATAAACTGGAAGAACCCAAACTCTCCTCTTTTAAGTCAGTGGAAAACTGATGTGTTATATTATTTAACATTAGGAAAAATCAAATACTCAGTTGGAGGATCTGTACAGACTTTTTTCAAAACATGGCAGGATCTAATCAGTAATATTTTAAAATAAGTTTATAAAGCACAGAGAATTTATTAATTTAGGTATTTTTACAAGCCTTAAATTTTACACCGTTTGGCTTGCTCTCTCTCTCTCAAGGGTGGGGATTGATCTGTTCTTAGCATAATTCTTTTTTTTGTAAAAACTTGATTGTTATGTATTGATTGTAATAAAATTAATAAATAAAAATTAAAAAAAAAAAGAAGCGTTTAAGTGCATTGCACAGTGAAACCTTATAGATAAACAAAAAAGCACAACCTTGAGTGAGTTTATAGCACGTGTAAGAGAACTTTATTCTGTGAATGAAGTGTTATTATTAAACAGAATGCGAATATGTGTAAATATTTGAAAGAATGAAGCAATTGCCAAATAGCGTATGTTGAAATGACTGTAACAAGTGAAGGCTGCTTGTTTGTGAACGAATTTCTGCTTTAGCCAAGTAATTTTGCTTGGGCATAAAGTGGGATTTTGAATCTAGCAAAGAAAAATAGAAGAAGAATAAATTATTTTTATTCAGAGTATGGGGTGGCAAATGCATGTTTATGTCATTTGTAAGTCTGTCTTTCTATGTTCGTCAGCTGACTAATTAAGAATGTTAAATAAAAGCTCTAGAAAATGGGAGACGTCCCATATAATAATATAATAACATAACAATATAAGTGTTTTAGTAATAGTGGATCATATCCAGATTTAATTATATTAGATATACACTGGTGTGAAAAACTATTTGCCCCCTTCTTGATTTCTTATTCTTTTGTATGTTTGTCACACAAAATGTTTCTGATCATCAAACACATTTAACCATTGTCAAATATAACACAAGTAAACACAAAATGCAGTTTTTAAATGATGGTTTTTATTATTTAGGGAGAAAAAAAATCCAAACCTACATGGCCCAGAGTGAAAAAGTAATTGCCCCCTTGTTAAAAAATCACCTAACTGTGGTGTATCACACCTGAGTTCAATTTCCGTAGTCACCCCCAGGTCTGATTACTGCCACACCTGTTTCAATCAAGAAATCACTTAAATAGGAGCTGCCTGACACAGAGAAGTAGACCAAAAGCACCTCAAAAGCTAGACATCATGCCAAGATCCAAAGAAATTCAGGAACAAATGAGAACAGAAGTCATTGAGATCTATCAGTCTGGTAAAGGTTATAAAGCCATTTCTAAAGCTTTGGGACTCCAGCGAACCACAGTGAGAGCCATTATCCACAAATGGCAAAAACATGGAACAGTGGTGAACCTTCTCAGGAGTGGCCGGCCGACCAAAATTACTCCAGGAGCGCAGAGACAACTCATACGAGAGGTCAAAAAAGAACCCAGGACAACATCTAAAGAACTGCAGGCCTCACTTGCCTCAATTAAGGTCAGTGTTCACGACTCCACCATAAGAAAGAGACTGGGCAAAAACGGCCTGCATGGCAGATTTCCAAGACGCAAACCACTGTTAAGCAAAAAGAACATTAGGGCTCGTCTCATTTTTGCTAAGAAACATCTCAATGATTGCCAAGACTTTTGGGAAAATACCTTGTGGACTGATGAGACAAAAGTTGAACTTTTTGGAAGGTAAATGTCCCATTACATCTGGCGTAAAAGGAACACAGCATTTCAGAAAAAGAACATCATACCAACAGTAAAATATGGTGCTGGTAGTGTGATGGTCTGGGGTTGTTTTGCTGCTTCATGACCTGGAAGGCTTGCTGTGATAGATGGAACCATGAATTCTACTGTCTACCAAAATATCCTGAAGGAGAATGTCCGGCCATCTGTTCGTCAACTCAAGCTGAAGCGATCTTGGGTGCTGCAACAGGACAATGACCCAAAACACACCAGCAAATCCACCTCTGAAGAAAAACAAAATGAAGACTTTGGAGTGGCCTAGTCAAAGTCCTGACCTGAATCCAATTGAGATGCTATGGCATGACCTTAAAAAGGCGGTTCATGCTAGAAAACCCTCAAATAAAGCTGAATTACAACAATTCTGCAAAGATGAGTGGGTCAAAATTCCTCCAGAGCGCCTTAAAAGACTCATTGCAAGTTATCGCAAACGCTTGATTTCAGTTATTGCTGCTAAGGGTGGCCCAACCAGTTATTAGGTTCAGGGGGCAATTACTTTTTCACACAGGGCCATGTAGGTTTGGATTTTTTCTCCCTAAATAATAAAACCATCATTTAAAACTGCATTTTGTGTTTATTTGTGTTATATTTGACTAATGGTTAAATGTGTTTGATGATCAGAAACATTTTGTGTGACAAACATGCAAAAGAATAAGAAATCAGGAAGGGGGCAAATAGTTTTTCACACCACTGTACATGTAAAAGTATCTGCAAGTAAAGAAAAAGTGACCATAAGAATATGTGTAATGCAGACTGTGCTTAGGTAGTGAAGCTAGGAATGTTTTTGAAGCCTGCAAAAGATGCAGAGTTTAAGTAAAGCCATGGCTTATTGACCTAGATGAATCTCAGAATAGCCTGTAGCATGGTCAGTCAAAGAGTTAAGAATTTTTAAATCCGAATTTCAAGAAAAGTATTATAAGCATAAAAGTATAATGTAAATCTATAGATGTTCTTTTTCTCCAGATTCAGCAAATCCGGTGACCCACGGACAAAAAACACAAACTATATTTCTATAAAAGCTGCAAGAAATAGCTTAATAGCAAGTTTGGGCAGAGAAATTAGAAATAATCTAATCAAAGGGTGGTGAATGTTTATCAGGCATAAATTAAAGAACAGTAGCTATTGGAATCATTTTCTTGCATGCTGATTAGTGCAAATGTAAAATGTTTAAATGAAAATGCAAACAAATTAAAACTAGTCTGATTTATTTTTCTAGTCTTCATATTAAAAACATTATTAGAGGGTTTTCATATTTTGATGTATAACAAATGATTAATATTATCACTTCAGTAATTACAACATGTTTTAGAACCGAATACATGTATTGATTTGTCTCTGTAAGTGATTAATTTTAGGAAGAGTTGTTATTACATTAATGTATTAAGTTAATGCTCAGTGATAATACACATAGCTAAATGGAGTATTTCAGTTATATATTAGAACCATTAGTCTATATAAAAACTGTTTTTAATTGTCTCTTAATAAGATGAGCTACAGTTTGTTATATGGTATAGATGTTAAGATTTTTGTTTTAGACAAAAAAATGAAAACACTTAAATTCAAATATGTAACATCCTGTTATAATTTAGGACACTTGGATAACTGAGGCAATGTGTTAATTATGTGTAATGTATGAGCCTACTGAACAAACATTGTCACTAGCCTGGTTTAAATGTATTACTCTATTTCTTCCTGTTATTTTATGAGACTGAACTGTGAGTCTAGAATTGTCGTTCATAATGCTGCATTGTATTATACATATGATTGGTACAGAATTGTTTTATGTGATGTATTTGCTCTACATTCACCCTTCTTTAATTAGCATAGCAAGTATTTTAGTTTGGCCACTCAATTTTGTGGTTAAAGCCTCTCCACTCAGTGGTAAAGTTTTATCAATGAAGAAAAAGGTGGTGTACACACAAATGAAGATTTAAAGAGACTGTACTACACTAATGACTTTTGATCTGCTGCACATACCTGAGAATAGCTGGTGAAGAAACGACTTGTTTTTCCAGAGTGGAAGAAGTGCAGAACCGAAAAGAAAGATTGTAAGCCCAGCTGCTCAAATTGGAAGCCATGATGTGGGCAGACATTTTTGCTGAAGAGACAAGTTTTATGGACTCTGGCAGGGACAGGCTGTGATTGTGCCTCCGAGGTAATGTGACAGCTGTTGAAGGCTCCCATGAATGACTACTGAATACAGTGCAAGCCTAGAGGGAAGTGCACCTCTGCTAAAATGGAACAGTCACCATGTGTACATCTCATGAGCTCCCTAATGGCAAAAGGACTGTTTAAATTTTCTGTTCCAGTAATAACAAAACTTTAGTGTCTTGAAGCAGTCACACTTTGTGCAGAAGAATCTGCAAAGCCACCAAGTAAAAGACATTGTTAACAAACCACTGGGTTGGACAAGGCATGTATATAGAAGCCTAGGAATATACTTGAAACTGTTATAAGAAGGGCTCAAGGGTATGAGGATATGCATGATTTACCAATGATGTTTAAATTGTTAATTGAAATGGAATAGAACATCTGATAGTGAAGTTGGGGAGGATAAAAGATAGTTAACAAACAATTATGCAATAATACTAGTTAAGAACAATTACTAATCATAGCAAGAGATCTAGAATAGCATCTGAGTTATGCTACAACTATTGTACATCATAAAGGGATCAGACACCAAAGGGTGGGGCACATATAGAAACATACTGAAGCTAAAAATTTTAGGAGTGCCAAAGAATAGTGTAATCTATCAATATGTTATGTAGGATTATAATATAATCTGATGCTATGACACCCACTGCATGAATTCAGTAATATGTAGATACAACACTGACTATGTAAGACATAACAGGGAAAAAAATCTCCTCTAACACCACTGATGAGATACAATGATCACTACTTGGTAACACCATGTTAAATGTAACTGTTTTTCCTAATGTATTGTAACTTGTCATTTGTCAGGGATGCCAGGGGCCATGACCCGGCCGGGACATCATGAGGGACCGGATGTGGGTCTGCGCCCACCCTGGATCACGTGTGGGTCGCCTTCCTGGTTGCTCTGGGGGCCACGGGTACAAGGCATGGAAGCTCCACCCTGTAGGGGCCCGTGGTCACTGCCAGGAGGCGCCCCAAGGCCTTGGGGACCTGTTACCCTAGCATTTCCGCCACACCAGGAAGTGCTGGGGGGAAGAATTAGGACAGCGCCCGGAGAGCTGCCGGGAGGACAGCCGGCTCTTCCGCCACGCTGGGGCGTGGCTAGAGGAGGAATGCCGGGAACACCTGGGGCTCATCCGGGTCCTGTATAAAAGGGGCCGTGTCCCTTCATTCGAGGCTAGAGTTGGGTGGAAGAAGGACGAGGCAAGAGAGGAGAGTGGAGGCGGCCCGAGAAGAAGGCATTTGTGGCCAGGACTGTATATTGGGGTTTGTGAGTGTGCACTGGACTGGGTCTGAATGACCATTATTGTAAATATTGTATATATAATAAACGTGTGGTGGTGATTAAGAGCATGTCCGCCTGTCTGTCTGTGCCTGTCTGTCGGCTCCACACATTATTAATGTTTACGCTGGTTTTAGATGAATGATACAGAAGCTACAGTGGTACTACATCTCACATTTCCACAAATGATCTTGAAATGTCTACACTGTGACGGAGGATCAAGTACCTTTTGCTTTGTGGATATGACTTTCAAGTATTGTTTTTTGTCACAGAGCCAGTGACAAAGGGTGGTTTGTTATAATATTAATATAATGTCACTCTGTGCACACTGTTACACAGGCAGACCAAGTATGGTACACAGGGGCTCAGCATTTAGAATTGCCAAATAAGCATTGGATTATATAGCCAAAGACAACTGGTGGATTGTATAGTTAGCCTAAAGCCAGAATAGTATACTTCTGTCCTCTGTCAGCACAAAATCTTCTTTCCTTGTTGGGAGAATGAGAACTGCATGTAAGCATTATGCTATTCTTGTTTGAAGTGGGGTTTGAGTTTACTGTCCTTGTTTGGAGACCAGAGAGGGGCATTGTACTATTCCTGAGATGAGACTGAATCCTTACTTTCCTTGTTTGGAGACCAGAGAAAGAGCCTGCACGTGGAGCAACCAGTATATAAGGATAGACCTACTGCCAATACACTTTGAAACTGTCGGACCTCCGTCTGGAAAAATCCTCTCAGCGTGGTGACGAAAAATGGCAGACTGCGTAGATCCACACTCCCACACCTGGATAGAGTCTGTCATAAGCTTCCCGTCTATAACCACGTAAAACCATCAGTAAAGTAAGCTAAAGTATATTTTTTTCTCATGTGATTTTTGTACGTCGTAATCACGATGGGAGGGATATCGCCTATTCTGTCATATTTCTTTCGGTTCCTTAACCTGCCGCAATTTCAAAAGAACACATTTCCGGAGAGCCAATGCCTCCTAAGGAAACATTTGTGCAGTTGGTCCTTCTCTTCTGCGGTAGATTGGGTACCTGTTAATGTTTTCTTGCATGTGTTCCTTATAATCTTATGGGACTCACTTGGTGCAAGTACCATCCTTCATGCACAATGCTGTTGGGTTACCTGCTGTACCGCAAGGTCCATATACCATGCATTTAGTAACAATTTCAAATAACTTACCGTCAGTGTCAGGGTTAGGGAGTTCAGCAATGACAAATTTATCAATGTCAACTTTGGTTCTTGGGCGGCACGGTGGTGCAGTGATAGCGCTGCTGCCTCACAGTTAGGAGACCCGGGTTCACTTCCCGGGTCCTCCCTGCGTGGAGTTTGCATGTTCTCCCCGTGTCTGCATGGGTTTCCTCCAGGCGTTCCAGTTTCCTCCCACAGTCCAAAGACATGCAGGTTAGGTGGATTGGCGATTCTAAATTGGCCCAAGTGTGTGCTTGGTGTATGGGTGTGTTTGTGTGTGTCCTGCGGTGGGTTGGCACCCTGTCCGGGATTGGTTCGTGCCCTGTGTTGGCTGGGATTGGCTCCTGTGACCCTGTGTTCGGATTCAGCGGGACGGAAAATGGATGGTTGGATCTTTGGCTCTTATTTTAGAATTATTGCTAAGAGTAAACAGCATGTGGGCATGAGGAAGGCTGCGCTTCTGAAATTCGATAAAGTAAATATAAGAGATAGCGACCCCAAAAAGATGTTGATGTAAAATGCCTCTTAGTAATTCCTGCAGCTTAATCCAAAAGACTCGTACTACAATATCAGGTCTGTGCTCCGGTCTTTGGGTATCTGACAGTACTGTAGATGTAGAATTTCCAGCCAAGCAGGATTACATGTGAAAGTGATAAATTAATCATGCTTTCTGAATTTACGTACTAAGGCCATGGCATCCGGATAGTTTTGTTGCATGTATCTTATACTTCCTGGAAATGTGGACGATAATATGATAATTTTGTCTACACGTACATTGTTATTTTCAGCCTTTGCTTGCAGTGCGTCTGATAGTCCTTTGTGGTGTTCCACACGCAGATCTTGTTGATGTAATCTGAGATAGTTGAGACGCGCACCCTCTTTTTTAACATACGCATCTACAATGTACTGTTGGAATAGTTTGCCGCTGGATTGCAAAATACTAAATGTATTCCTCATTGATAATCTGTATGCGTAAAAATGGCATTGAGTAAACCTGATTTGGTTGGCAGTTCTTTTATCGGGAACATGTTGTAAATCTTTGTGCCAGCCAATGTCTCCGTAAGGGAATAAAAGTGGTTAAACCATAGGATCACAATTGAGCATGGAAATCTGTTTACAGGAGGTGCCTCTGGGATAGATGCAAATATCCCTTTCGGCAGGGGGTTCGCCATCTTCTCCAACGAAAATCACTGCAACATCGGTGTGACCCGTTGTACATTCTGCCCAGGGTATTCCTTGAAAAGCATTCGTACAGATGGTGTTGGATTGGACTGAGCAATTTCATGCATGTGTTTTTATGATTTAGCAAAGGGGTTGATTGTTCTGAGCATGGAATCTAGCTGAAGAAGTAAATTTTTACTGCATGCACAGTTTGCTTTATTTTGTAAGCGT
The DNA here is from genome assembly GCF_016835505.1 of Polypterus senegalus. NCBI lineage: Eukaryota > Metazoa > Chordata > Cladistia > Polypteriformes > Polypteridae > Polypterus > Polypterus senegalus. Next base: position 181,617,364 of record NC_053161.1, read on the forward strand.
ACTTCAGTAGCTTGCGCAGTGTCAAAAACATACAACTGTCCATATCCTGGACAGGTAGAAGTGTTAGCGGATAGTGGAGAGATTTGTTGATAAAATTGCCTGTGTATTTTAAAAACGTATGGTCCGTGGCCAGGGGGTTGAGCTATCTGTGCATCCATGGAAGCAAACGCTAGAGAAGAGTTGTATTCTCTATACATATATAATTATTCACGATAATTTTTACCTTCTGATGTTTGCTGTGTAAGAAGCTGTTGTAAAGACACAGGTGGCTCCCGCAAAGGAGGTAAAGCTACTTTACCGTCGTGGCAGCACCTCGAGTACTTGTTGGATGCATTACGCTCAGCAGGCCAGTATAGTGTATGACAGTGTTTGCACTGCTGGTCTGGAGTCCCAATGTTGTACTCTTTGATGGTAAGACAGGAATGAGGTGAAGAAATACCTGTGGTAACGGGAAGAGGATTGTGTGTATGTCTGATGAGACTGCGTTGGTTTGGAAACGTTGCTTTGCAGATGTCACATTGCAAGACTTGTGAATGAGTTTTGTTGTGTTTAGTCAGACAATCCTGTGTAGTGAACTTCTTATTGCATTTCTGGCACTCATATAGTTGTTGGGAAGAATGCCTTTTCTTGTGTTTAGCAAGTAAGGTTTGCATTTGAAATGTTTTGTTGCAGAAATCACACTGGAAGAATGTGTTACTGGAGTGGGAGTCAGGTAATTTTTCAGTGGAGTGAATTTTTGTGTGTTTGTGAAGAGAGTTCTGCATTGTGAAACATTTTGTGCAAGTGTGACACTGAAATAATTTGTCATTGCAGGGAATTTTCTTCTGTTTGGCAAGGCTGGATTTTGTTTTGAAAGGTTTACTACAAATATCGCAGAGAAATGTTGAACCAGTAGACGAAACTGTAGTGTTTTTTGGAAGAGAAGAATGACTGAGGACTGATGTGTTGGTGTTATCAGACATTTAGTGCTGCTGTGGAGACATGATCGGAATCAGTAGGAGGGCTTCATAGTGGCCATTGTCCAGTTGTCCTGTGTACAGAAGGTAAATGAAGAGAGTATTTTCAGAATTGTAAATGCTAGGCGAGATGTTCGGGTCGTGTTTGATGTAAATGACAATGGTAGCATGGAGAATCTCTGAAAGAGCTTGAATTTCAGCTTCACCACCATAAACTCCAGATGTTGCCATGTATTGATAGTACTCCTGACTTGTGATAACTCGATTTGTGTTAGAAAGAACAACAGGGAGAACTTCTCCAAATCTGTACCAATGTGATGCAACAAAATCTACTGCCCTATGTCGTAGTGAGAGTGCATTGCCTTCTTCAACTGTTTGTGACAAGAAATAACCCACTCATAGGAATAGGCAGCTCCCAGATCACAGAATAGTGATGACGTTATATAAAAACCTGTCGACAGAGAAGATACTGTTGTTCATTTTATAACAAAGGCTTAGGAAACAACCGTTGCAGTATAAGGAAAATAGCAAGGTGTATGGGAGGCTGCAGGCAGAGTGGGGAAGGGTTTAGAAGAGAACAAATAGGAATCGAGAAATGCCGTGTCGCATGCGTGTGGGCGGGACTGGTTTTGAAGTGGAGCCACAGACATCTTGGGGAAGGGTTTGGAGACGACGAATAAGAAATGAGAAATGCCGTGTTGGCTGCGTTTGGGAAAGATTGGTTTTGAGGTGGAAGCAAGACGATAGGAACAGACGGTTTCCAGATCACTGAATAGAGATGACGTTGTACAAAAACCCATCGACATAGAAGATACTGTCGTTCATTTTATAACAAAGGCTTAGGAAACAACCGTCACAGTATACCGAAAATTGCAAGGTGTATGGGAGGCGCAGGCAACATGGGGAAGGGTTTGAAAGAGGACAAATAGGATTTAAGAAATGCCGTGTCAGCTGCATGTGGGCGGGACCAGTTTTGAGGTGGAAGCAGGACAAACCAGAAGAAAAATATATATAAGAGATAATCTATAGAAGTGGGCGTACTGCTGTTTTAATACTTCAGTATATTCTCTGATCAGTCTGTTTGTTAAATTAATCTTCTTCTTTGTTAGTTCTTTATTTCAATTTAACTGACTCATCATTATTGTTAATTGTAAATATTTCTTGACATGATTGTAGAGTTTATACTGAATCGTTATTAATAAACTTTTGTTTTTGGCAGTGACAATACTGAGTGTTCAGTTTCATTTGTGCTGGCCCAGTCTTCTCGTGTATTAACACAACTAGAACTGAGAGATTTGAGCAGAGCCTCCACTTTTATCATCATGAACTACAAATGGCACACTGGACTTTACTGGACTCGCCAGTAATCCTACAGGATAACACAGCTTGGAAACTGAGCGTCCTGATCAAGACTTTACTGTTCACTTACAAACACAGTCTACAACAATAAGGGTCTTACTTCTCTTTATTTACGAGTCACATTTTCAATAAAACTTGCATTTTTTAAGATAAATGGAGAGTCAGAACTTTTGAAGCTCAGTATTCTAAAACCAAGACTGACAGCTAGAAGCTTGTTATTCTGAGGTCCTGACATGAAGTGTGTGTCTGTGTTTATATTTATCAACCTAATATATCAGTATCAACCCACGACATACGAGAATAAAACAAATGCCTTACCAGAAATATCATTGCCAAAATAAATTCCCAGCTGACTGAATGATTTAATGGTTCAGACTTGACAGCCTCAGTGCCGTGTGTGCTAAACTGACCAGTAAAGTGGAGTCGTCTACAGCTGTACAGGTTGTTATGTCAGGGCCGTCTGGTCAGTTCTACTGGAGTAGACACACTCGGTGGGCTCTTAATATGCTGTCTGCTTGGGTAGTCAGATAGGATGATGTCCAGCTGAACTATCTGCCATCTCTAACTTGTTACCAGTCATGATGCTGAAGTACATCAGTGCCTGCTGTACAGTTGGACTCCTGACCTCCTCCAGTCTCAGAGATCCTAAAGACAGGCTGATGTGTTCAGCACACCACTAGGACCTGATGGAGTCAAATGGAGGCTCATTGAGATATGAACTACAAACAAACATCTGTCAAGTTTCAATCTCTAAATGTAACTGTTGTATAAGTAATATGTATTGATCCAGGCTTTTAATGACCTCTTGGGCACGGCCATCAGCAGTGTATCTGTCTGCAGAGAGAGTGTCGACCTCATTGAGAGGTTTACTTACCTTGGCCGTGGCATTCATGATTCTGTTGACTCATCCTATGAAGTCAGTAGACGGATTGGGTGAGCATGGGGGGTCGTGAGGGCGCTGGAAAGGGGTGTTTGGTGCTCAAGATTTCTATGCAAAAGGACGAAGGTCCAAGTCTTTAGAGTCCTGGTGCTTCCTGTCTTGCTGTATGGTTATGAGACCTGGACGCTATCCAGTGACCTGAGATGAAGACTGTACTCCTTTGTTACTGTGTCTCTCCGGAAAATCCTTGCATACTGTTGGTCTGACTTTGTGTTGCTCATGGAGTCCCAAATGAGGCACGTGACCTGCATTGTGAGGGATCATCAGTAACGGCACTACAGCCATGTGGTACGTTTCCACAAGGGTCATCCAGCTTGTAAGATCCTCATTGCCAATAATTTTGTCCAGCCCAGTTGTTGAGTTTTGTATGAAATGATGTCAGATTTGGCTTTTTTTCTCTGGTTTTTTTGCGTTGTTCCAATGCACATAAAGGAAATAAAAAATTGTATACCAAAACATTTGTAATTGCAACAATTTTCTGGGAGAAATGGTGCATTTTCTGGGAAAATTCCAAGGGTGCAGATAATTTTGGCCATGACATTATGAGTACAGTAATCCCCCGCCTATCGTTGAAGTTACATTCCAGACCCACCCTGTGATAGGTGAAAATCTGCGATATAGAAAGACCAGTTTTTGTTTATAGTTTAAACCTTAAAATACCCATCCCACACATTTTAAATACATGTAAACTTATCAAAACACACTTTATAAATGCATGTGGTATGTGGATGTCGGGCTAAGGATATGAGTAATATCTCTCTATTATAAAACATTTTAACTTCATGCAAGACAAGGCAGTGAGACAGGATAACAGCTGCTGTACAGGCTTTTAAATGCGGCAAGCTGAAAAACAAGCAGCACAGAGCCAACTTCTCCTTAGAGTGCATTCAGCTCCCCCAAACCCATCCTACCTCGGGGGAGAGGGGTTTGAGCGAAGCAATCGTGACCAGATCCCAGCACTACTCCTTAGTGTGTTTTCAGCCGTTAATTCAGAACATGCAGAGCAAACAGAACAGGCATGCATCTTGGCAGAAGCAGCACAAAGCCAGTAGCTGATTTGTCCACTTCTGGTTTGCCTGGTTCAGCTGCCCCTTTCACAAAGAGAGAGGTAGAGACGCAAAGTGGAAAAAGAACAGTTACCATACAAGGTTTTAAGTGATTGAAGCAAAACACGACAAGCACAACACACAGCTGGCTAGCAGCAGCAAGACACCAGCTGGACCGATCGCATCTCTTTAGTGTGCATTCAGACCCAACTTTCACAATGCGAGCAGCGTTATAAGTGCAGAGAAAGAGATTTAACCACGCCCGGGGCAAGAAATAAAGGATATTGTTTTTACAAAATTTTAAAGTAAAAATGAGAATAATGCATATGTAACAATTCCCATGAAAATAATCTCTTTAAATTGTTTATCTGTTAAACCAAATGAGGGGGTGGGCGAGGAAAGCGAGCAGGGAGCGTTGCCCCCTAGTAATAATAACAGTATTAATAAATCCGTGATGTAGCAGGGGCGCGATAGCTGAACCGCGATAGAATGGGGGATTACTGTATATATATATATATATATATATATATATATATATATATGTGTGTGTGTGTGTGTGTGTGTGTGTGTGTTAATTCCTTGTGTGTGTGCATATTTGGCCAATAAATGTAATTCAGGTGTTTGCCACATTTATTACAGACAAACTGCTTCTCCCTGTTTGAATTCTATTGTGAGTCAAAAGGTTGTTTCTTTGTAAAAACTCTTTGCCACATTTACAGCAGTCATTTGGCTTCTCCCCGTTGTGAGTTTCAATGCGGGTACAGAAATGGTACTAATGCACGTTGTAAATTACATTCTGATATCCTCTGATGAAGAAAACTTCACTGTATTTCTGTTGTTAGACTTAAGCACAGCGCTTGACACCATTGACCATTCTATTTCACTACACAGGCTAGAAAATGACGTTGAGCTCACAGACAAAGTGCTCGCCTGGTTTAGTTCTTATTTATCAAATCGATTCCAACACGTACAGAAATGTGCTGGCAGGACTCCATCATTATACGCAGAAGTGAGATATGGTGACCCTCAGGGCTCAGTATTCTGACCTTTACTGTTATCACTTTTCATGTTTCCACTGGGATCTCTCATTAGGCAACATGTTAAATTTTCACTCGTATGCAGATGACACCCCGTTATACCTTTCATCAAAACCAAATGAAGGTTCTGTGATGTTGTCAATTAATTAGTTGTGTTAGTGAATTATATGAGTGGATTAGTGAATTAAACAGATAAAAAAGATGTTAACTGTTGGAGGGAATGACGCTGACCACAACAATATTTTGTTATCATTTAACTCAATTGGAATCACCATTAATTTTACCGAATCAGCCCACAATCTAATTATTTTTGACTGTAGTATGTCATTTAAAGTGCACATCTCAAAGTTGTCCAAATCATGTTTCTTCCATCTTAAAAATGTTCAGAAATTAAAGCATTTTCTAAATAAGGAGGATTCTGAGAAATTAATTCATGCATTTATTTCCAGTAGGATTGACTACATGTACAATGCTTGTCATTTGCTCAAAGCATATTAAAACTACCAAAAACATTGTTTATATGTCCAAATCAAGAGCTGTCTGAAACTAAAACATTTATCAACAGATGCCAATACGTGATGGATTTATGAACAAAATGGACTTACTGACAGACTGCTGGAATGGAGCCTGTTTGTAAGTAGGAGATCGACTGTAATGGTTTACTCAGCCTTAAATAATCTCACCCAGTCCTACAGTTTGGAATGTCTGTCCCCTTACACTCATAACCACAGATCTTCAAATGAAGGTCTACTTATAATTTCAAGATCCTTTGCTGTTACACACCTGAAATTTAAAATACTTTACCAATAGAAACTCACCAGGCTAATACTGCAGAACATTAAACATAATGATAAAAACTCATTATTTTAAAATAGCTTTTTCATAGCTAAATTTTAGTTGTATCCCTATTAGTCTATATGGACAATGAATTATCATTTTACTCTGGGTTCTGCAGTTCCATACTAATCTGTACTATTCTCTGATATATTTTCCCTGTGGAGATGATGTGCTCCACCACATCCTGATCAAGATAGCACACTGCCTCGTGTCGATTGAATGGCGGGTGTCCCAGATGTTCACATGGCCATCATCATCATCAAAATCTTCATGTGAAACATGTAAACCATGAGGACTGATTTAGGTACAATGCCTAGAAAAGGCCAGGCAGTATTTTGGCCTTGGATCCCCTGCAAATTTTTTTCTCTTTGGCCAAAGTGGAGGTTTTTTTTTTCTTTTTTTCTGTCCATTTGGCCATGCAACATTACCTTTTTCTTTGTTACATACTGTATATTATTGCCTAATCTTGTTTTTGTTTTATATTAACTTCCTTGTTATTTAATTTTGAAAATTAGTTTGAATTACATGGTTTATATGAAAATGTGCTATATAAATAAATGTAGATGTTGTATCCAAAAGGTTGTTTCACCATGAAAACTGTTTGCCACACTCGGAAATGCAATATGGTTTTCCTCCTGCATGAATTTCAATGTGCATCAGAAGAGTATTTCTGTGCCAGATTTGTTTACCACATTCAGCACAACAATTCAGCTTCTCTCAGGTTTAATTCTTCCAAATTTTCTTGGTGTGCTTACTATAAAAACAGGAGTGAACTTCACTCTTTAGTCAGGACAGTCTCATTGTACTGCTTAACTTCTCACTCTCATATGTTTCCCTCAAGGACTCAGTGTAGAACCTGCATTGTTTCTAATAAGGCTTCTTTTTGCATGTCATAAGTAGGTATTGTAAATTGTTAAGATGGGCCTGAACGTTTTTCTTCTTATCAGTCCTGTTCATCCAAGAACAGCAGGCATTTCTTCAGTTTTTGTTTTTCGGTTCACATTTTATTTGTCATATCTCAGACTGCATTTCTTGGTATTTTATTTCTTTCTTGCCTCTCCATTCTTAGGACTGAATAGTCACTAGAAACTAATATTTCTGTTATCCAGAATTTCTTACATCTGGTTTTCTGGCCTTAATTTTTCAGTCAGTCAGTATTGCTGTGCTATAAGTGACCACTACCTCCTCATTTTCCATTATGCAGCCCGAGTTGTGGTCCCAGTGTCTTTCTGGTGCTGGTAAGTTGTACTTCTTGCCAAGTTTTCAGTGAATGAGCCTGGCCACTTCGTGGTGTTGTGCAGTGTAAAATCATCAGCAATCAGTACCTCACACCCAGCAATGAGATATGTGACTGTTTATAGTTCTTTGTGGCAGAAGTGACAATTATGGTTTTTTTTTTTCTTTTGTATTTTTGATCCGAACCACTTTGTGTCCAAGCCACTACTTTGTGCATCTATGATGAGGCGTACATCTTTTGGTTTTAGTTTGCCTCTCATAAGCCATGAACGAGTAAGTTCTGTTTCCACAGGAGGCTGTTGGAGGGGGGCCATGTATTTACCACTTTACTTGCAGCTTCCCCAATTTTATCTTTTTTGTTTTCATTAAACCTTTTGAATTCTTTATTCTGCTGTTTAGCATTGTACTGTGTTCATCTGTGGACAAGGTGAGGGAGTTTCTGTCATTTTTTCTCTCTTGTGTGAATTATTTGATGTTTCTGAAGATTGCCTCTCTGTGAAAACATTTTGCCACATTTACAACAGCAATATGGCTTCTCCCCTGTGTGAATTCTTTTGTGAGTATGAAGATAGCTTCTATGTGAAAACTCTTTGCCACATTCAGAGCAGCAATATGGCTTCTCCCCTGTGTGGATTCTTTGGTGGTTCTTAAGATAGCTTCTCTGTGAAAACTCTTTGCCACATTCAGAGCAGCAATACGGCTTCTCTCCCGAGTGATTTTTAATGTGTATCTGAAAATTACTATGGTCAGAGAATTGTTTTCCACATTCAGAGCAGCAAAATGGCTTCTCCCCTGTGTGGATTCTTTGGTGGCTCTGAAGACTGCTTCTTTCTGAAAACTGTTTACCACATTCAGAACAGTCATATGGCTTCTCTCCTGAGTGAATTCTTTGGTGGCTCTTAAAACAGCTTCTATATAAAAACTCTTTGTTACATTCAGAGCAGCAATATGGCTTCTCTCCTGAGTGAGTTTTAATGTGTACCTGAAAATTACTTCTATAAGAGAATTGTTTTCCACATTCAGAGCAGCAATATGGCTTCTCACCTGTGTGGATTCTTTGGTGGCTCTGAAGATAGTTTCTCTGTGAAAACTGTTTACCACATTCAGAACAGTCATATGGCTTCTCCCCTGTGTGGATTCTTTGGTGGATATGAAGATGGCCTCGCTGTGTAAACGTTTTGCCACATTCAGAACAGCAATATGGCTTCTCTCCTGTGTGGATTCTTTGGTGGCTCTGAAGATAGTTTCTCTGTGAAAACTGTTTGCCACATTCAGAACAGCAGTGAAGTTTGATTCCTGCATAAAGTTTAAAAGATACAAAATTTTAGTTTTAAACCCACCGCTTTCATACTGACATCTTACAACACTAAATAAATATTGGTTTAATTTATGAACAAACTTTGATAAGCATAAGCAATCATAAGACTTAAGCTGCAAGTAAATAGACACTCAACTTGTTCATGTGACAGGCACAATTAACAAGACCATTGTTGTTATTTTTTTTTTTTTTACTACATTATAGAATGGCATCATCATTTTGTCATCATATGAAAAATCTACTTCTGTCTTCATACCACCTGCGTCAGGGGCTATTGTTTTGCAAATGGATTTAAAAATGAATTTAATGTATTTAATTTCTTCAGCTAAACAGGGAGAAGGTTCTGGCTGCAACCTGCAATACCTAAGAAATTAGACATGGAACACCCTTCATATCATCAAACGCCCCCAACACCAGTCACAGAATGCCCTCTAATGTCAGTTTCAATACACCACCATTGTTTTTGTTGGAGTTTGAAGATATGGTGGAGTTTGAATAAATCTTTCTGAAAGCTTTGAGGAAAGAAGAAGAAGAAAGAGTTTGAGTTGGAAATCAAGATGGCAGTGAGTTTGTTGCAAGTTTTACTAATATTAGATAAAATTATACTTTACTGCTAGGTTATGAATTATACCAAAGTATAATAAAGATGTTGAATCAACTTTAATGTTCACACTTTAGCGCACTAAGAAAGTATTAACAGTTAAACAACAAACTGGTTGCTTTGTGTAACTTATTTTTACAGGGCTGTTCGAAATACTGGATTCTGAATAGTAAATCAAAAGATTCAGCAGTGAATAATTTTTTATAACAATTGTTATGATATGTTATTGACCGTTGTGGAGTATAATTAACCATAGCTAAGTGTAACTGACTGTAATCAAATACAGTCTAAGTGACCTTGATTAAGTACTTATAATTGCCAGAATATCATTCACCATTTGTCCTGTATATCACGTATATGCTAGTTAATCAGAAGCAAAACCTCTCAGTAACCTGGTATTTTAGATAGCAAAATATATTTCAGAAAGACAATAAAGAGAGATTGAGCCAATATACAGTGGTGTGAAAAACTATTAGCCCCCTCCCTGATATCTTATTCTTTTGTATGTTTGTCACACAAAATGTTTCTGATCATCAAACACATTTAACCATTAGTCAAATATAACACAAGTAAACACAAAATGCAGTTTTTAAATGATGGTTTTATTATTTAGGGAGAAAAAATCCAAACCTACATGGCCCTGTGTGAAAAAGTAATTGCCCCTTGTTAAAAAATAACCTAACTGTGGTGTATCACACCTGAGTTCAATTTCCGTAGCCAACCCCAGGCCTGATTACTGCCACACCTGTTTCAATCAAGAAATCGCTTAAATAGGAGCTGCCTGACACAGAGAAGTAGACCAAAAGCACATCAAAAGCTAGACATCATGCCAAGATCCAAAGAAATTCAGGAACAAATGAGAACAGAAGTAATTGAGATCTATCAGACTGGTAAAGGTTATAAAGCCATTTCTAAAGCTTTGGGACTCCAGCGAACCACAGTGAGAGTCATTATCCACAAATGGCAAAAACATGGAACAGTGGTGAACCTTCCCAGGAGTGGCCGGCCGACCAAAATTACCCCAAGAGCGCAAAGACGACTCATCCGAGAGGTCACAAAAGACCCCAGGACAACGTCTAAAGAACTGCAGGCCTCACTTGCCTCAATTAAGGTCAGTGTTCACGACTCCACCATAAGAAAGAGACTGGGCAAAAACGGCCTGCATGGCAGATTTCCAAGACGCAAACCACTGTTAAGCAAAAGCACATTAGGGCTCGTCTCAATTTTGCTAAGAAACATCTCAATGATTGCCAAGACTTTTGGGAAAATACCTTGTGGACTGATGAGACAAAAGTTGAAATTTTGGAAGGCAAATGTCCCGTTACATCTGGCGTAAAAGGAACACAGCATTTCAGAAAAAGAACATCATACCAACAGTAAAATATGGTGGTGGTAGTGTGATGGTCTGGGGTTGTTTTGCTGCTTCAGGACCTGGAAGGCTTGCTGTGATAGATGGAACCATGAATTCTACTGTCTACCAAAAAATCCTGAAGGAGAATGTCCGGCCATCTGTTCATCAACTCAAGCTGAAGCGATCTTGGGTGCTGCAACAGGACAATGACCCAAAACACACCAGCAAATCCACCTCTGAATGGCTGAAGTAAAACAAAATGAAGACTTTGGAGTGGCCTAGTCAAAGTCCTGACCTGAATCCAATTGAGATGCTATGGCATGACCTTAAAAAGGCGCTTCATGCTAGAAAACCCTCAAATAAAGCTGAATTACAACAATTCTGCAAAGATGAGTAGGCCAAAATTCCTCCAGAGTGCTGTAAAAGACTCATTGCAAGTTATCGCAAACGCTTGATTGCAGTTATTGCTGTTAAGGGTGGCCCAACCAGTTATTAGGTTCAGGGGCAATTACTTTTTCACACAGGGCCATGTAGGTTTGGATTTTTTTTCTCCCTAAATAATAAAAACCATCATTTAAAAACTGCATTTTGTGTTTACTTGTGTTATATTTGTCTAATGGTTAAATGTGTTTGATGATCAGAAACATTTTGTGTGACAAACATGCAAAAGAATAAAAAATCAGGAAGGGGGCAAATAGTTTTTCACACCACTGTAAGGTAATGTTCCACAGAAACCTTCTTGCGTGCATCAGTTTCTAAGACAAACACAGTTAATAGTGGATATACTGGTTTTTCAATTATAGTAATGTTGCTCGTCTGAAGTTTGAATATACTTAGGTCACTTTAGATGATCTTTTTTTATAGCTCTGTATTTATATTTACAGTAAATAACGGAAAGTTTTAATAAGTAGCTACAAAGAAAGGGCAAGTGTGAATGCAATATTAAATTACCTGCAGTTTAAGAGGTATAAGACAAGACAAGAAAATAATGGGGAAAAGAACAGCCAGGATAGAATCATGTTGTTGTTGTTGTTATTATTATTATCATTATTTTATAAAGTTCTTTCAATGATAGTACAGTTTGTTTGAACTCCTAAAACAATATTTTATGCCCACCTCAACTGCATTTTTCAAAAATACTGCCTTTGAAGTTTTTTTTCAATTGGAATAAAGTAAAATGATTGTTCTCGTGCATGTTTATCAGTTTTAATAACTTTATATCTATTTTATATTCACCAGAGACACAGAAGTATATTGAAGACCACAGAGCAACCTACAGTTATGTTTGGTGCTCAGGAGTTTGCTTGTCTGTTTTGCTATAAGCACAAAAAAAAAAAAAAAAAATCAGGCATGTTGTATTTTTCAGGTTATGTATCCAAAAAACAAAATTATTCACTATCTTGACTCCAGTGATCATCATGGCTTTGGAGACAGCCGCTATATTGAATTGTTCAGGTGTTAAAAAAAAAGAGACTTCCATATTTGCTCATGCCGAGGTATCATTGGGATTTAAGTAACATGTAATTAATGATATTGAAAATTAAATATTATCTAGTAACACAATTCAATTAAACACTTGCATAAAGTCACTGTGCATGAGTAAATATGGTGTCTTGCAGTACAAGCATTCAAAAGAGTTCAAGTTCTTTGTTCATGATCTTTGTTCAACTGTTTAGTTCCAGTGTTCAAAAGTTTTAATGTTCATTTTTTTTTTATCTTTGTTCATATGTTCAGTTCACTCTGTTTGAACCTCAGCCCATATCTCCCAAAATCAGCATTTCAGCAGGACTGTTCCTTATTTACTCTGTTATTTCTGTCACCTAGTGATGGCTGCTGCCCATTTGAACTATTATTCTTTAAAAAAAAAATGTGATCCTTATAGTTTTCACAAAGTTATTTTGGAAGAGCTGCGTAAATAATTCAGAATGGCACAGCGGTGAAACATCCCCAAGGTTCTAAAATATCTGTAATGATGTGCTGTGGTCTCGTGTGTGAAGCCAAAGTCACTCCCTTAATAAATTATTTGTTCATTTAAAAGTTGCTAGAGATTATATTATCTGATGTTCACTATTTCTCTACCTGTTCTATTACTAATAATTCTACTCTTGCAATCTGAAATGAATATCATTGTCATATAAAGTGATGAAAGGCTCCAGCTACATTTTGGTTAAGTAATTCTTGCTTCTATGTGATAAAATTATTAACTGGCACATTTTCAGAATTAAATATTATTAATCAAGTTCTACAAAGATACTCCATCTGCAAAGCTCAACTGCGTTTTTAATATACATTAATATAATATAAATCAATTTTGACAAAACACATTTTATCTGCCAGGTAGCTGAAAGGAACCACAGAAGAAGGGAATGTGAATATCAATATGTGTTGCTAGTATAAGACAGAAAAGACACACAGATATCTGCTTTACTAATCACCTCTTCAAATGATCGAATCTACACAAACAGGCTGACAGCCTGGACTGCTCATGGTAAGTGGAGGACACTTTGCCAGTAGTAAGATGTAAATGTTGATTTAAAATAATAAATTTGCTTCTTTATTTAGTATGCTGTCTACATTGCCACTGGAAGAGCATTTGATTTCAGTCAGGTCATTGGTTTAAGTGTAATATTTGTTTGAATATTGTGATTTTTTTTTTATTCATAGAATTTATTGCAATTTCCTGATTTACATTTTTAGGAAGACATGCCAAAAATTATAAGATGGTGGTGTCTTCTCTTACTTTGCAAAGCCAACATGAAAAGGTGTGTAACTTTTCAAGCTTTTTTTAAGGGAAGAAGAGTTATAAAAATTTGTCAGCTTACAGTATTTCTAATTTTTTTTTTTTTAATCTTCCAGCCAAGACAGCCGTCTTCAATTTCCACACGAGAAGGACATTCTGTGTGCCACAGGTAGTGCTTCGTAATTATCAGTTGAAAAGCTTTCTTACACTAATTTTATATATTAGATCTTCACAAAAAGACTTTGACCAACAGGTCACACAGCAGGTCTCCAGTGAGGCCTTCACTGACGTGTGTCTTTCTTCAGCCCTGTGTTGTGTCAGTGGCATTATGGGGGCAGAGAATGGTGGTCTTAAAAATGAGTGTTTTGTGTGCTCCAACTGACTTATTAAATGGCAATTATTTCTGCTTCCAGCAATTCCAGACAAGAAAGGTAAGAGCAAGGACTTTTCTCCCCCACCCTTCTTTTCCATTACTAAAGAATATTAAAATGCTGACTGAATTATTTCTGCCAGTACAATTAATAGTATAACATTTACTTTATTGTTCCTACAATTTAAGCAATGAATGGCTTCATAGGCTTCCTTTTGTGGAGTGTAACTTTTTGACTGTTTTCCTTGTTCTTCAAAGATCAGTTTCATCAGTGGCATTAGGTAGCATTAACTGAATGTGCAGGTCAGCATATTTATGGTTACGTTTAGTTGTTATCAAATTGAAATGTATTAAAATGGTTGAAAAGCTGGATAATTGATTTGCAGAAATGCATAATACTTGATAATCTGTATTGCAGTACCTTCTAGTAGTGTGGTTCTCACAAAGGCACAGCCGTGTAAAACTAATTTTAGATGTAGCACTGTTTTTGCAAACTTTCTAAAAATAATTAATGTGAAATACATTTATATATTGAAAATCTATAGGTATGAGTTTCATGAGGAACATTCCGTTTGAAACACTGGATAGTAATAAGATTTGTTACTTTTACTATAATGTAACGGTTCAGGAGAAAACGTAATGAACAGCCATTCAAAATAGTAAAAAAAAAAAACTGTACTTTATATCGGCAAAGTGTTAGAATCGTGAAAGAGCTTAGAATGATTGGATAGCATAAGTATGAGACTGGAAGTCATTTATGTTTGACCAGATAGAAAACTGTTGTAATTTGTACAACTACAGCATACTGTGCAACGAGCGCATCAACACTGTCTCGCAGAGGGCATGATGCGAGTGACGCTGGGAAAGGGCGTTATGATAAATTGTGTCATTACATGGGTGTGTGGTGTGTTGTGCTCTGAAGGTCATTCTGTGACTGAAGCTATGGGCATTCCGTGATATGGAGAGTGTTCTGTGAGGTATTGCAGTCTGCAGCTTCACTCTGTTGAAAACAGGGGCCTCCAGAAAATCAGCATCATTTTGTTAGAGTTTTGGTGAAATAATAAAATTAAAAAGCACATCAATCACTTCAAAGATGGGAGATCAGCAGAGGGGAAAGTTCAAGAAAAAAATAAAATAAACCTTTTTAATTTCCAAGCAGTAGTTAGTGATAGGGCGGCAAGGTGGCGCAGTGGTAGCGCTGGTGCCTTGCAGTAAGGAGACCTGGGTTCGCTTCCTGGGTCCTCCCTGCGTGGAGTTTGCATGTTCTCCCCGTGTCTGTGTGTGTTTCCTCCAGGTACTCTGGTTTCCTCCCAAAGTCCAAGGACATGCAGGCTAGGTGCACTGGTGATTCTAAATTGTCCCTAGTGTGTGTGTGTGCGCACCCTGTGGTGGGCTGGCTCCCTTCCCGGGGTTTGTTTCTTGCCATGCGCCCTGTATTGGCTGGGATTGGCTCCAGCAGGCCTCAGTGACCCTGTAGTTAGGATGTAGCGAGTTGGATAATGGATGGATAGTTAGTGATATTATCTATATATCTGTACTATCACTATATTTTTGCTCGACCTGAGCCATGGAGGCTAACAACTCTCATCTGTGCAGTCTAAGAGCTCACATCTCACTCAGTTTAGCACCAGACAGATAGTAACGAGTGCACATGAAATGAATTCTCAACTCTGCACAAGATGGTCATTTACCTTCTCCCGATTAGCAGTATATTGAGCTTTTGGGCTGGATAAGAAAAACACGGGTGTATTTAAAAGCTTATTCAGACGCTTCTCAAGATTGTCAATATTACTGTATGCCGAGTGAGAATATTTGGAAGTATTAGCAATGGTCAGTCTTTGTTTAGAGGTATAAATTACTCAAGTTTAGCAGAGGTTTGTTTAATGAAATCTGCATGAAAATGCTGATGGGGGACAGAAAGCTGAAGATTAACACACAGTTGGTCAGACAACAAGGACAAGAATAAAAATATATCAATCGAGTTTAGATCCATAATAAATCTGGCAAGCGCCTGTGAAGAGGGAAGAACATGCTGATTAATCAGGGAAGGTGATTATTTGGAATATAGACAAAGAAAAGAAAGGGTGAATATAATGTGTTATTCTATGGAGAGAAGGCATAGACTGCATCACAAGTAAGTTTTCTTTAACCAATCTCCATCAACACAAAATAAAACCTGCCTCTGATACACCTCCAGAATCAAGAACCTTCAGCGGCACAGCATAGTGAACTCAGCCCAAAGCTCCATGTTATTTTACTAGTGGCTAAGAAGGACACTGCCACACACTAACACATGGAGGCAGCACAATGAAAGTCTTTAACACCAGAATTACCAGAGACTAGAAAAAAAACTTATCCAGACAATCCCTTCGCACCACTCCATCAACATCTTTTGTCTTGTAAATGTGTCGATAAACCCAAGCAGCCTGCTATACCATACCGCCACAGAATGGAAAAGAAGTTCTCCCAGTTTCTGCCTTGATTATCTGGGAGTGAGGTACCTAAAATTGTATAGAGTAAATAATTTCATGTGTGTTCTGTGTCTACAACAATGTATGTAAACACATTATTAAAACAGAAATTTTTTTCATGTTTTTGTAATAAATGACAAAATTTAGACATGAACTGTATAATGTGTGAAGGCTGATAGCCAAATATCAAATAAACACTTTCACAAAAGGTACAAGTGCAATACGACAGGTTCCGTGGTGCAGCGGTAAGAACTATTGAGTTATAATCCAGGAGGATGCGAGTTCGAAACCTGCTCCCCTGCAAATTTAATGTTTTGAGTAGTGAGCTGCTCTTAGCTATGCTAATAAAAGGTAAAGCCCTCATTGACTGACTGACTCACTCACTCACTGACTCACTCATCACTAATTCTATAACTTCCCGTGTAGTTGGAAGGTTGAAATTTGGCAGGCTCATTCCTTACAGCTTACTTACAAAAGTTAGGCAGGTTTCATTTCGAAATTCTACACGCAACGGTCATAACTGGAACCTACTTTCGTCCATATACTGTATACGGCCATAGTCTACAGCTCAGTCGCCGTGTGAAGTGGAGTTGCATCCTGCATCATCACGCCTCCCACGTAATTGAGTGCCTGCCCATATAAGGTAAATATTCGCGGGTGAAGGATTGTGCTTAGCATATTCATAAGTGCAGCTACTGCGAAAACCCTCCCTCAGCGAAAGTGCGATAGAAACTTTTAAGTGCCGGGTCTGAGCTAAAATTAAATAAAGCCGTGGACATCGCAAGATCGCACAAGATATTCGTGAGATACAAGCTTAATGAGAAGATGTAGGGTATAAAGCCTTGATGCTAAAGACCTGACGAAGTCATGGAGAACATGGAAGGACGAGTTCACATTATACACGGAACTTGCAATGCCGGAAGCAGAGGAAAACACTAAGGTCAGATTATTCTGTTATCTTATTGGAGAGAGCGGCAGAGAATTGTGTCAGGCGCTGACCGTAGATGTTAGACCTGATGAGTTAACCATGAGCTTGAGTGGTGTGCCGTCAGGGCCTGCGAGGCCTTCTCTGCTGGCCTAAAAAAATATCTGAATCACAAACTGTTGTTAATTATATTTTGTCCATGAATACTTATTAAATAATTCCAAATAGTCTGTCCGCTTCCTTTCATAGCTTTTCCGATGGTTGTGCTGCTTCCAGACATTTATTTTCGTATTAAAGCATTTAACCAATCACATTTCAGCCATCATTTGTTGCCAGGCAGAGAGGCCTTCACAATCTGTTCTGCAGGCCCTCTAAAACAGAATAAATGTTGATTAAACTGTTGCTTCAACCAATCAGTTTGAGTTGGTGTCAGTAGGGCCCTCTAGCAGGTGTACGGCAACGTCACTGTATTCAGACCCATTGATTGGATAGAAGCCAATATGAGGAAGTCTACGATGCCATTGAACGCACCGCAGGCGATCCGAGCACAAGATCCTCGTGCGCACTACCGCCAACTCAATGACAGGATTCTGGACAAACACAGACTACTGTAGATTTCATGACTACGAAAAACGGATGTTTGTCATGCTCCTCGACCCCCAGAAGTTTCGGGAATACAAGAAAAATTTCCCACATGCAGACTTCTCCAGTTTAACACAGAGCAACGGAGCACTTTTTCATCTGTCTCGGCTAAAAACATAACTGACTGTAATGTATGCCATGGATGATTTTGGAAATCATGGAAAATCTCCCACTGATCTCCTTGACTTCCTTCATCAGAAAAATCTGAATGAGAGCATGTGGCAGCTGTTTACATTGTTATATTTGCCGGTGACCATTCCCGTGTCCACTGCTTCTGTTGAGCGGACATTTTCAGCCCTAAAGCAAATTAAAACTTATGTCAGAAATACAACAGGGCAGGTTCGACTTTCAGCATTAGCTTCGATGACGATAGAAAGGAACTGAAGTGCACGGATAATCTGTACGACAGTAATTGAACTGTTTTTCAGGAAAGAGAGGAGGATGGATTTTGTTTACAAATAATCCACATTTTTGGCGAATAAAATGTTAAATTTTCCTAAATAATATTGCAAGTTCATGAGTTATTATTGATGTTTTTTATGTGTGTCGTGGCTGTAGCTGCAGTAGAAAGGAACTTGTTCACCCCTGGTTTGTCTGTTCAATAAAGGCATTTATTTTGGCTACAGAAGTTATCTGCGATGTAGTGGCTCTTTATACTGTATTTCTGCATATTAAGATGGTTTTTATAACCATAAATTTGTTTGAGGGGCGCGTTGATTCAGATGGAGCACTACTGAAGGCCTAGGTGTGAAATGCACGGTCCGGCACTGGACCAGACGATACGTAAATTTGATTAACATTACAACCCGAAAATAAACGAAACTGTAGAGAGGTTCAGATTATACTTCTCCCAGTGCGTCTCTCTAAATCCTCCGTGCGGGAACATTATCATAAGGCTTAACAATCTTATTGTTACACCTTCTATGTGCACCCAACCGTCCTTATTACGAAGTCTTCCTTGCTTTACCGCTAGCTGTTTCTTTCTATTCACCTTTCTAGCTCTTTATTTAAACAGTTTTCCTTCTCACTTTTCCGCTCCTTCGCTGTCTTCTCCCTTTTCGTTCAAAATACACACTTCCTTGCCTTTTTACAGTTAGCTCCCCTTATGTCACACCATGGTACTTTTAGCACAAGTTAATACTGGGAATGCCTGTTAAACATCTTACATTCACAAGTAGTGATTTGCGTAGTGAACACTTTGATGAATGAAACCGGTTATCTTTACAACGGTTGACAAACACGGAATGCAACTTCAAAACAACACGTCCTCCAAATACGAACCTGATTGAAAGAAATAATGATAATCAAATCCTTGATGACAGCAACAGTCATAACAGTGACAAAACAATCACATTGACAATCAGGTTATGTTATTTTTAAAATGTTTCCTTTTCTTTTTCATAACTTGTTTAACACACTACTTCACCGCTGTGAAGCGCAGGTATTTTGCTAGTTGTTAATATTATACAATAAAAACATGCATTTGATTTGTGTCTGTAACAACCTGTGTAAAATTTATAGTACTTGTAGAAGTTAGTGTTTTTTATTTATACTTTTATTCTCTCAGTCACGATCACGATACACCCCCCCCCTCCCCCAGACATGACTGGTTACTTTTTATTTGAAACTGGGAATAACTGTAGATGTGAGTGGTGTTTTGAGACAGTGGAACTGGACATTCTCTGATCTGGAGGGTTAAAAGCTGACAAACAAACGCTGCTAAATCTGCCTTCTTCGTATTTCACCATTACTTTCATTTTTTTTTTTTAATTTAGTTTTATTGAGTGTTCCTGCTCACGCTGAATTACTATGCACCTTATGGTCGTTGATGTCAAAGCCGCACTGACAAAAAAAAACAGACATAGATATAAATATTTGGAAAATCTAATTTCATGACCTGTATAGTACATTTTGGAAAACACTGTGGTACGGATGCAACATTATTCATATTCATTCATATGCCTTCTTGCAGTTGTAATCAGTGACTGCGTTTTTATTTTTTCCCCGATGTCTCCACATTTTGATGCATGGTGGCATTTCTTTTGTGCTCCAGGACAGGCAGAGAAAAGAATAGTACAGAGAGGTCTGTTCTGTGCTATATGCAATCATCAGATTGAAATGTTAACAGTTCCCACACACCCAGGGACCGTCCTTTCTACATTTACGACACGTGTACCTGTTGCAATGTACACACTTCTCTCTATGCTGTGTTTTCTATTACATTGATGGGGCTGGGGGAAGCAGCGGTTTTAGAACAGAAGCTCATCAAGGTTGCATCCTCTTTTGCTTTATCCATCACCTTTTCTTGCAAGAAGCGATGACGAAATTCCTCTGCAAGGTGAGCCAAGAACACTCTTTTTCTCAGTGAACCCCATGCATGCCTTGTACAGTAGATGTGCGTTGATTGCCGCCAAACATATTATAGCTCAAGCAACCTGCCATCTGCGTGTTCCTGATCGCACTGAATAAGCTCACACCTTCTGGTTCACGATGTCAGTGCTGCACCAGAGAAAAAATAACGAGACAAATACATGTGACATTTTGAAGAAATCATTTTATGACCTGAATAGTACCAATCACAAAACATCATTGCACTAATGCGATATTATTTGAAAACAAATAGAGTCATGTTGGGTGTGAATGTATACTGGCGCTGTTCATTAGAAGCAGATCGCTTGGTGGGGGCTTTTGGGGAGGGAGGTGAACATGACAGAGAAAATAACACTGAAAAATAGCTAACTTTTACTAATACCATAAATTTACAGCTGATCTGACACCGTTTGTTTTCAAATAATATTGCATTAGTGCGATGTTATCTAATTGGTACTATTCAGGTCATAAAATGATTTCTTCAAAATGTCACATATATTTGTCTCTTTCTTTATTGCCCGGTGCTGCATTGATATCGTGCACCAGAAGCCATGAGCTTATTCAGTGTGAGCAGGAGCACACAGGTGACCGGTTGCTTGCACTATAACATGCTTGACCTAGCGGTGATCAACGCACATGTACTGGACAAGGCATGCATGGGTTCACTGAGAAAGGACGAGTGTTCATGGCTCACCTTGCAGAGGAACATCGTCATCGCCTCTTACAATAAAAGGCAAGGGATAACGCAAAAGAGGATCCAACATCGAAAAGCTTCTGTTCGAAGACTGCCGCTTCCCCCAGCCCCATCAATGTAATAGGAACCATAGCATAGAGAGAAGTGTGTACATTGCAACAGGGACACATATCAAAAATGCATGGAGGACGGCCCTTGGGAGTGTGGGAATTGCTAACATTTAAATCTGACGATTGTATATAGCGTGGAACTGACCTCTCTGTACTATTCTTTCCTATGCATGTCCTGGGGTACAAAAGAAACACCACCATGCACTAAAATGTAGAGACTGACCAAGATCGGGGGTGGGGTGAACCACAGTCACTGATTACAATGGCAAGAAGGTATGCAAATGAATATTATGAATAATTTGCATCTGTGCAACAATGTTTTACAAAATGTACTATATAGGTCATAAAATTAGTTATTCCAAATATATATACCTATGTCTCTGTTTTTTTGTAAGTGCGGGTTTGACATCATGGACCATAAGGTGCATACTAATTCACTAATATACTGTACTGCACTCATATTGCAAAAAGGGCACCTAGCAAGATTGAAGCTGTTTTTCTTAACCGTAAGCAGTGAAATTCCATTAATACACAAGTCATCCAAGATGTGCCTGACAAATGTCACGTCTCCATGGCCTCACTCAAACCACAATTTATTTATTTTGAGACAAAGTAGCTTTGACAGACGTGATGTTGTTTTACATGGTGAAGTATGTGATGGTGAAGTAACGTGCTGGCCAAGGTCCGGCTTACTGGCCAAGGTCCGGCTTACTTGTCTGAACTTATCATGACTTACAAACCTGAGCGCACATTAAGATCTCAAGATGCCGGTCTGCTTAGGATTCCAAGGATTCATAAAATAACAGTGGGAGGATACCCCTTCAGTCTCAGCCTTTAAATCCTGGCTGAAGACTCACTACTTCAGTTTAGCATATCCTGACTAGAGCTGCTGATTAACTGTACATACTGCATCTCTGTTGTTAGTTGTTAGCACTAAAACATAAGTAACATGATAGTTAGAATTGAATACTAACCCTCACCTATTCTGTTTCTGTTCTCGGTACCCAAATGTGGCCATTGGTGCCATGGCCCACCTGCCAAGTTGTTTGCCTGCCTATGGTAAAGTCATCCCTGATGGAGGATCACAGAAATCATGGGAAAGAGGGGTCCTTTCATCGGAGCAACGTTTCAGCCGTGGCATGGCCAAATGGGGAGGCAGCTAGATTGATGAGGTCTCCAGGACTCTAAAAATATCCAAACCTAATTATGTCATATGATCTACTGTTAAACCATCCTTCTAAAATTTTTATTATTATGCTGTATTAAGGAATTGTTCTGTTCTGTGTATTGTATTGTATTGACCTCCTAATTTTGACACCCACTGCACGCCCAACCTACCTGGAAAGGGGTCTCTCTTTGAACTGCCTTTCCCAAGGTTTCTTCCATTTTTCCCAAAAAGGTTTTTATTGGGAGTTTTTCCTTGTCTTCTCAGAGAGTCAAGGCTGGGGGGCTGTCAAAAGGCAGGGCCTGTTAAAGCCCATTGCGGCACTTCCTGTGTGATTTTGGGCTATACAAAAATAAACTGTGTTGTATTATATTGTAACTCTCAGTGTTTCATATGACCTGACCTGTTCATTATAACAGCAATCATGTCATTATATGTGCCATGTGACAGTGGCTTCCGTCACAGACAGTTTTGCCCTACACCTTTCCTAAACCCCAGAGCACAGAGGAGAGGCACTCTAACTACAAGTATGACCTTTCACTATCAGATGAAGAGCAAAGCCAGATATTCTTGAATGCAGGTGGTGGGGTCTTAAAGGTTGAGGACGAAGAGGATGATTTACCAGCCCATGAAGTTCTTCAGCATCATGATTACATACAGAGGGTACAGATTAGCAGGCTCCATATGTGAATGTTTTCAGGGTGGCAGTTAAAGGAGTTTTTACATATTTAAAAAGTGACTATGATTTACAAAAGTACATTTTTTAGTAATATGCATATATGCGTTTATAAATATTTTTTCTGGACGTACACATTTTCAGTTTTTTTGTTTTTTTTTTGTGTGCATATATTAAAGTTTAATTCCATGCAAAGTTTTATAAATGTCACCCCTAGTCTGGTGTGTGGGTCTTTTGAATGCCTGAATCCCCATGTCACCATGTGTTTGTCCCCATTTCACAGTGATTTAGAGGTAAAAGATCACTGCACACCATTGCTATCAACCTCATGGTAAAATCACAGTTTAGGGCTTTTTTGCTTCTGCAGGACCAGGACAGGATGCTATCATCAATGTAGCACAGAATTAAAAATTGTTATAAAGAAATCTAATAGGAGATGTCATGATAGTGAAAGCTTGAGAAAAGTTATGGAATGAAAAAGACAATCAGCTGAAACAAAAGAAGTCGTCAACAAGAGAAAGGTTGAAGCAGAAAAAAGCTGGTGTTCCGGACCGGCCAATCAGAAGAGCTGAGGATTCATTGGCTTTACCTGAATTCAGCTGTTCACTGAAGGAATCCCCGAGACATCAAGGAACTGAAAACTTTGGAAACGATGAATAAACAAGAAATTGAACCCTGAGTAGCAGCTGCAGGAAATGTTTGGTGGAAGTCAATGCAGCTAAAGGAAGATCAGAAAGTTTCTAAAGACGGGGGTCACAAACTGGACTGGTCCCATGTTTAAACAATGTATTCAGGAATGACAAGGGTCTCATTATTTGTTATTAGTTTAAGACGACTGTGCTTGTCTGTTTTGTGGACTTAATTGAAGATCAGACCACAGAATTAGGAGGAATTATTGCAGAAATAAAAGAAATTCCAAAGGGTTCACAAACTTTCTTTTTACCAAAAAGACAGGCTTAGAGTGTTTGCATAATGTTACAAAAAAAATTGAAGAAGTGCAGATTCCTAAGCCCTGTAAAATGTAGTGAAATTGCAGTGTTTAATATAGTTTGAACGTCTGTCTAAGTTTCATTAAAAAAAAAAGCACAAGACAACACTTTCAGGCCCATTACCCCGACCATAAAACGTACACTGACTGTTATTTTCACTTACTTGTTTTAGATGACGTCTTAGGCGGTGGCCGACCTTCCTCAGTTCTAGGAGATGAAAGTCCTTCAGTTGTCTTTGTTTCAGACTGTAATGATTCATATTTTACATTGATAGAAGACTCCAGAGATGAAGAGTGTCTGCTATGAGAAGAGACTAACCCGGTCACTGCTCCATCTTGATCTCCATAATGAAAAGCATCTTCCTTGTCACTCTCAGTGCTGACACACTTCTCTTCATCCTCCTCTTTAATACTCTCTGACCCCAGTTCACTGTCCTCTTTCTTAATGTCCAGACCCTTCTCCCACTCACAGTCCTCCTCCTTAACATTTATGGTCATCTCCTCCATGATATTCAGGTCAGCCTCACACGCCTCCTCTTTCACATCCATTTAAGTGTTACAGTAAATGGCAGAGTTTTATCTCTCTGTGGAAAAAAACAGGAATTGATCACATCAAAACTGAATCATTCAGATCCGAGGACATTTGATATTTTAGAACATCCTGTTAATTAAAGCTGATGTCAACTCAGACAGTTCATAGCAATCAGACAGTAACTCATCACTTTTCATGTAACATTAAGTGTAAAATTAGTTTAGGAATGAAAGGAGGGCCCAACAGGCTAGAAGAAGAAGGAGGCCATCTTGCACAGTTGTGTGTCAACAGTATTCACTACTTTGATTGAACATTCAATACTGTTAGGGTCACAGAATTGTGTTAATAGTTAATGTTAAGGAAGATTTATACAAGTTAGGCCTCACGATTATGTTAAAAAAACAGAGGCATATGATGGAGGAACTTAAAATCGCTGGTCAGCGTGTCTAATGTGAAACTGCCCCAAGCTTACAAAATCCCAAACCATTATTCAAGTCATAGCCTTCATTTACATAATCTTACATAATCTGGAGGCAGTTGCCGGTGTGTCCCTTTAAAGATGGCCGCCTAATGTGAGACACCCAATGTCTGACTTCAACTAGCCTGCAACTCGCTAAGATAAATTTAAACAGGTTTGATTTTATGTTTAGTCTTAGGGGCAGACTGTGTGTGCAGGAGAGCAGACAACCAGTGAATGTTTCCCTGAAGTAGACGGCAAGAGTTAAGTGAAGAGGAATAAGAAACTGCAGGTTTTGAACAGAACAGAAATAAGAGATGCTTTTCTTTCTTTTTCGTGTTTCAGATAGCAAAACAAAAAGGGGAAAAAAATAAAATAAGGATGACGATTGCTGCTGAAGAGCGACAGCTGTTAACCCTTTGTACACCACAGACGTCATCAGCAGCATGCTATTGGCCGTTAGAAACAGGGCTGAGCACAACTCCGCTGAATGGTCGGCACACAACAATTGTTTAAATTTACGTGGTTAGGTGATGAGATCAGCGACTGTGCTTGGCAAATCTGACATTGCTCCAGGACAAAAATGTTCTTCAAAACAACGGTCATTTTCATTAACTTTAAAACAAGTTTCAGGTTTATTAGCTTCATCTTGTTTAAGTACACTCTGCATACATCACAAATATTAATAAACTCCTATTAAACAGCAGCACCACACAGTATTGCGAGATTGGCATGATGGAGGCCTTTCAGTCTTTCTTAACGCTCCACCCTGACGGACCAGTTTGCTATGGGTAACCCTAAAAGGGGGGGGCAGAGTAAAAAGCGGCTCATTATTCACCTTTATGAATATTCTGATTAAATGAAGGTGGGTCTTGGCCAGAAGAGGGGTGCCAGTCCTGACAGTGGTGTTCACCTAAGAGTGGCACATGGGGTGACCCACACAGCCTGGTTGGGTCTGTATGATAAAGTCACATGTATAAGTAGCCAAATGGACCTTAACTTCCACCTCACCACCATGGTCCAGCGCAAAACAAATACAAATAGAAGTTATTGGGGTACAGGAAGAAAACCAGAGTACCTGTACAGGGCAGCAGCCAGCGATAGACCATCATAGGGTACACTCACAGGGCAGCAGCCAGCTATAGACCATCATAGGGTACACTCACATTCAACTCCACAACCACACCAAGATAAGTTAGATTTCCCAGGACACTAAACCTGAGCATCTTTAAAGAAGTGGAGAAAATAAGAATAAAAAAAGCAGACATGAAAACTGCATAGAGACTTAAAAAACAGGCTGAGATTCAAATTCATTCTGACAGAACTGTAAGGCAGTAACACAAACCACAAATCTCTATTAACTTCTCCAATGCTCACTAACAGAGATTACTGAAACATGGGAGTTTGTCATATTGGATACTGGTTAAATGGGAAAAAAGACACACATTTAAGTGTCCTTCCAAGCAATGCATGTAAATGTCTGCTGTCTGCATTGGATTAAGCAGGTTTGAGGGCATGTGTGTAAATACAGATACTGATTGTCAACCTTTACCAGAACATATAATTTATACTCTGAAAAGACGAGTTAATTCCTGGCAGCACTGCAATTTTCTCTCACTATATCTAAGTATTTGTTCTCAGCTCGTATGGGCTGTATGGGTGTGTAAAGCACTTTGAGCAATATTACTTGTATGAAAATGTGCTGTATAAATAAATGCTGTTCTATTAAGCTGACGTCATTATCAATGTATGCATAAATGAAAACGAGGCAGCGGCCATTTTACCGGGAAATGAGTTGGACAACCATGAGTATTGACTGTTGTCTGTTTGGCTGTAGTAACAGCAGCAAGAAAAACCCTAAACTAAGTTTGTTTTGTATACCTTCGGTTCGTAAAAATCAGGGAAAAGAAACTGAAGAACTAACAGAAAGCTTGGCTAAAAGCCATCAATCGGAAAAACTTGAACGACCATACTGTCAGGAAGTGGCACGTTGTGTGTTCCGAGCATTTCCTTACAGGTTAGATCTACACAAATTTACTTTTATAAACTCAGTACATATTTCAAACTGCAGTTTATCTTTCGAGAATGCTATGTTAAGTAAAAAATGTGACGGTGATTACTGACAGCATCAAAAGCTGCTATCTGGTCTACAGTTATAACACATACATACACTGAAAAAAATCATTTTTTGGTCTAGTTTATTTGACTTATATAAATGTGTCTATTTTACATAGAAATTATACAATTTTGAATTTACTTGTATTTAATAGTTTACCCAACACAACACACAGACTTTTATCTTTACATTAATTATTACATTTTCTTTACTAAGTTTTTTGTTTAAATCCAATTATACATGGTTGGGCGGACTTTTACTTTTGTGCATGCACACTGAGCAGTTTCTCATTCGTTCAAAGTGACCATCATACGTGTGCGCTCACTGAAGAGCTTCTGATTTGTGCACAATAATCACCTGATTTATGTTCAGGTCTTTAGTAACAGAAGGCATTTTTCTTTGCAAAGCATTTCTTAAAATTGGTAAGATATTAATTATTTATATTTCATATCAGTTTTTTTAATGTGTGCAGTTTTGTTAAGATGTTAATAACTTGCATTCCATATAAGTTACGATAATGTGAACAGCTTGTTAAGAGGTTTATGTACTGCGGCTTAAATCACAGGCATTTAGTAGGTAAGTATTTTTGTTATTAATGTGTCCACAACTCTCCAAAGAACTGACTGAGTTATAGCGTGAAAGTATGTGATTATGGTATTTATTACAAGTAACTGTTAGTCTCCTCATATTCAAAACCTGTTGAATGTTTTTTTTTTTTCCTCTATTCCAAACACCATTTTTCGAGCACTTGTTTCGTGGTAATCAAAGTTTGCACAATTTGCAACTGAATTTATAAATTACATAGAGTGATTAATTATCTGAAGACACAGAGACGTGCAGTTGCTCGTGTAAGTTTAAAAAATCTTTAACGAAGATCTTACATTTGGTGCACTTTTTAAAATACCTGTGTGTATAGAGTATCGCCAGTTTCAATATAAAGGTACCTCCTGGGTAAAAACAAAGTTTCAGAATAGGTAACCTATGATGCTAAAAAAATGTAATTGTAAGGCAGAAGTCATGGAAACCTAAAGAAGACTAGAAGCCATATTGTTTCTGCGTTAAGTTGTTGAACTGATATTTTATGTAATATATTTTTCTGATTCATGGCACATATAAATATGGTTATTTCTAAGAGGTATACATTATTTTCTATCAGAATTTTTAATATATTCTCTTAGTATACTATTTTGTATGGATTGCAGGTGGCAGCCCGTATTAACAGATAATTTGTATACTAGCTTAAAAAGCAGATATATCTCTGAGTTATGTAATTATGTCATTATGGTTAAGATAAATTATTTGGAAATCACAAGTAAAATTAATTTTGTCATTTGTTTACTATTTTTAGACAAATATCTTATACATTCATGCATAATACAGTAAAAATGTTGTGTTTAAATTTATGACAGGTAATCACCAGTAAATATATATTTTTAGCTGCACTTGATACTACTCCATGTCTAAAATTACGTATTTACTTTTAATCATTAACACTGCTCTATTTGCAGTTCTTGTAGGTGTGAAATGAGGTGGTATTGTAAAAGCTCCAGTTACTCAAAGGCAGATCTGCTTAAGCACTACTGATGTCTTCAAAGCAATTTTGTACATGTGAAGTAGCAGAAGCAAAGCACCCATGTTTAAAGGAGCCAGGCTCTTCATCTGGTTATTATGGTTGGCAGACCAGCTTAAAATATAAAATGGCCAATTACAGTACAAAATTAAGGTCCCTTGGATGCCCCTGAGCTGAATTCATTAAGAAGAAGCAGTTGCAGGAAAAGTCTTCAGCAAGAAATATTAAAAAACCCAAGAAGGCTGAAGTGAATTGTCTTCCACCTTATCCAGCAGGGGAAACAAAACAAAGTCTTGAAAAAGAAAGAGAGGGGCTTTTGCATGAGGTGAGGAAGAAAGAGCATTGCATTGTTAACAGCCAAAAAATGGGCAAAACATTTTCTTTCCGAAGGCAGGGAACTCTGAATGACTTTTCAAGGATTTAAGATTTCAAAGCAAGATGGCCAGCGCTCTTCAATGACACTCAGGTACTTAAAACATATTAAAATAATTTATCTTCTAAAGTATTTTGAATTGTTCTAGTTTTTTTTTTTCTGTTTAATATGGTGTAGTTTTAGAGCTTGTTAAAAACACCTGTTTGTTATCATTTCAGAATGGTTTGTGTTCTATATGTGCAGATCAGTGAAGAATTCTTAAGAATCACAACAGTCCATCTGGTTGCAAAGTTTATGCCTTCCCTGGATAAATTCACACCGATTCCGATAAGCATTTTCCATAATAAGGGAGGTTCTGTACAAAAAGAAATCCAGATGATGCTAGATGTCTTACTTGGGGTAAGAATAATAAGTACATTTCTGTAGAGATATATATTGAAAGACCTGCGGCCTCATGTATGAATGGTGGTACGTACAGAAATGTTGCGTAAGAACGTTTCCACGTTCAAATCGCGATGTATAAAACCTACACTTGGCGTAAAGCCACGCACTTTTCCATGGTACCTTATATCCTGTCGTACGCAAGTTCTCCGCTCAGTTTTGCAGACTGGCAGCACCTAGCGTCAAAGCAGTGCTACTGTTCCTGTGTGGTTACCCTTTATTTCTTAGAACCACATTTCTGATGCGGCTTTATAAATACACTGAAACTAACCGCATATTGTTTATTAGTGTAATGCATCTGATTGTACTGTAGATTACCTGTAACAATATAATGGTCCAGGGAATAGCCATAGTATTCCAAATACCATAACTGCTTTAGCATTTTTATTCTCACTGCACCATCTTCTTCTTCTTTTATCAGCTGCTTCCTTTAAGGGTTGCCACAGCGGATCATCTTTTTCCATATCACTCTCACTGCACCACTCGGAGTATTTATATCACTGTATCTCAGTGGGGAATCACAACAGCAGCTGATCGGAAAGAGAATTATCGGTATACAGCATCAGGCACATGCTGCCAAAGCCACAGCAAAACGTTTCAAAGCCTTTCCTGTATGGACTTCGCGGTTCAGAAACAGTTTCATCCCAAGAACTATAAACGCACTCAATAAATTGCTCCTTGTAGAACTGTCTGTACTTATAAAGTACAATCACCTCACTGTAAACTTGCACTACAGCTATAATATTGCACAACCTGCGCCACTTTATAAAGCCCGTATTTACATATGATGAAGATATCATTTTTATGATGAAACGCAGCAAAATATGTTGATTATATTATACAGATAAAACTTTAACTTCATTTAAATAATCTGTATTGTTAATAATTAAACATGTGAGGACACGGTGCTGCAGCACTAGCAAGTTCATGTATTGTTCCTGCCTTGTGGTGTATATTTGTTGAGGCTGGCGCGACACTGGAAGGATAGATGGATAGAATAATTAAACACGTACTATGAAGATATTTCAATGTTCCTTAAAAGTTTTGAAGAATTGTTGTTGTAAGCTTACAGATGGCTTAACGTCTATTATAGAGCTGATTGTGTGGTGATTGGGTATTTGGGGAAAGAAAAGTAAGGATTTTGAAAGAGACAGTACTACAATAATAAATTATTTCATCAAAGGTCGCGCATGGCGCAGCAGCATCTTGTGTGAGACATGAACAATCACTGCGTCATTGTGTTCCCATGTTTAATAACATGCTTTCATTCCAATCATCATGAAAATGATATCACGTATACATCTCAGTATTTTAATTATTCAGAGAGCTGTAATATCACGAATGTAATGGATTCTGTGTCTTGTCAGAGAAAGAGAAAGAATGGAAGCACGTAGTGATTCACACACATAGAACACATTGAAGATCAAATACAAAACAAAGCATTTAACATGCTACTTTAATTACGATGTAATTTGAGAAACTAGTAAATTAAACAAATTTAAGATGAAGTTTATGATGTTCGACTTTAATGACACAATAAACTATGTGATTAAAGTGGAAATTTCAAGATTAAAGTTGACATTTCATGCTTTTTTCCCCACTGTGTGCCTATTTTTTTTTTGTCTGTACCCTAATAAGCTCAGACAGTGGGCTACAACTCGCCTTTTCACGGCGACTTTGATATGTGACAACTTTTTTTATTTTGGGCACTGTGTGAATTTGTGAACTTGAGCCATCAAGTTTCTCCAACATGCTACATCAGTCAATCGGCTTCCTTTTGTTCTTTATACCACTGTTTAAATCAACAAATAGTATGTTTTTCTTTACCTCCACTTGGTATTCGCTGAAATTCTTATATTTTCCCCCATGCTTTTCCCATTGTCATTTCTCAGAACGCTGAGCTTAAGGGCTATTTATATTGACTTGCATATTCAAAGAGGCATCAGTCTGGGAGGAATTGGGGCGGGACAGAAGGCACGTGTTTGTGCATTAGTTTTCACGCTGACCGGGATTTATGCAGCGGAAGAACTTGGAAGTTGGAGTATGCACAGATTCCTGTATCTGGATTTTTCTGTGCGTAAGCACATTTCGGCTTTTGTGCTTATGTCATGTTATAGTGCGAATTCCAACCATGGCATTATACATGAGGCCCCTGGTTTGGTTGCTTTTTCACAATGCCTCTTAATACTGTTTTAAACAGGAAAATACTCTCCACTGTGGTTTGGTAAAGTACCTTGGTGAAAATGTGGAGGATCTTCTCAAAGACTATGTGGTAAGTGGATCAGTTTTCATTTTTTTCTTATTCTGTTTGCGGAGATAAAGCCTGTTTCTCAATATTGCATTGACTGAGTGGAGTTAAGAAAATCTCTATGATGACAACTCTAAGAAACTAATAAATAAAATATATACTATATACTAGTACTGCAGTGGGCCCAGATTTTGTCTCCTGCCTTGCGCCCTGTGCCGACTGGAATTGGCTCCAGCAGACCCCTGTGATCTGTGGAAAAATTATAAACAGTATTGATCAATCTGGTGTACGTGACAAAAGCCATGCAGACCCTATCTTGTCCATAGTGCACATGACAAGTGCAACTTCTTGTTTCTCCTAACCAACAAAAAACCACAAGTGACCAACTGATGAACTAAAACCACAAGTGACCAACTGATGAACTTAAAGGATGTGGTAAATGCTGATCCAAGCAAAATGTTGTAAGATGTAACGGTTTGAAATTCTTGTGCAACTAAAGTCATAAGACAAAGGCCCTATAAAAGATTTGGGACACCGACCCCTCGAGGCAGATGAAGGGCAGGTGTCCTAGGACTGTGCTTCTCGGTCATCTTACCCTTGCCTGGTGTGTATTAAAAGATTTTTTACTAACTTTAATTATATCTCTCTGTCTTCAGTCACAAGAAACGACACTATAGAAAAAGTGTCAACAGATCCTTTAGTTAGGATATAGCGAGTTGGATAATGGATGGATGGGTGGATGGATATACTAGTATACTAGTAGCACTATATTATTTCACTCAGTAGTTTATATTACTTTAATTTATCTTTGCTTTGATAGTATATTGCCCTGTTGCATGCCAAAAATAACACATATGGATGATTTTGCATAAAACATATAAACCCAAGAAATGGCCAAGTCAAATCTAGAAAAGCAATTGATCTCATTTGTTGGGTGATGCCCTCTACACTGGATGTCATTCATCTTGACTATACAACATTAGTAATCTGAAATTTTATCATGAACACTTTGATATTGTTTGGTACTATCCAGAATCAGTTTCTATTAAATTGTATTGCATCATGATTTGTTTTGCTTTAAAACCGGAGATTAAAATTCTTCTCAGCCAGCTCTACCATTGTAGGACATAAGGAACAGTTAAAGTGTTTATTTTTTGGTGGAGTATTCCTTTGAAATGTAGATGTATTTGTTATTGATATTAATGATAGTATTTTATTTTATTAAGGATGTTGAAGATGATAGTATTCAGTCTGACTTGAGTCAGCATGCTATCAAACTATTTGTGGCAAAGCATGAAGGAGCTCCTGATGCAGAACCAGCAGATGTTGCTGTGATTGTTATGGGAATTGAAGCTGTAAATAATCTTGGTAACTGCAAAAGCATGTGCCAGGTTAGTAGGTGTGATATATTCACTTAATCTAAGTTACCCTAAAGAGCTAAGATATACTATACTTTTGAAGTATTCCAAAAATTGTTTTTGGAATTGGATGGTCTGAAACTTAACTCAAAAGGTTCTTTCTTAAAAAAACGATTAATGTACTCATGTTAATACTTTATTTTTTGCATCCACTTTATTTACTGTAATATTAGAAGAGCATATTGTTTTATATGTATGTATATATGACCATATATCAGACAAAAAAGTATTCTTTGCTGGATTTTTTTCCACTTAGCTACCAATATAGATGCCCTACCTTACACAAGATTTTGTTAAGTTTATTAAGTTTACAGCTTCACAGTTAAGCTTCTTTTGTAAAAGTTACATACTGTGACTAGCAAACATTTAGAAGAAAATTAACAATTTGGATTGTAAAGTAAATTTCAGTGTTAATGAGCCCAAGATGGCTGTAGGCTTTTGTGAAGAGAAAATAAAGGTAAAATAAAATCTACATTGTAATTACTGTTGTTTGTAAGGAAAAATATTGTAATAATGTTTTATACACTAAAATCCATTATTCTACACGCCGGCGTAAATGACATAAGGCACCGAGAGTCGGAGGTTCTCAAGGCTGACTTCGCAGCACTAGTTGAAGGCACGAAGGAGAGGACCCCATCCGCAAAAATCTTCATCTCGGGTCCACTACCTCTCGTCAGACGATCGAATGAATACTACAGTCGTCTGCTGGGTTTAAACAACTGGCTGAGAGGCTTCTAAGAGACTCAAGACATCGGGTTTATAGACAACTGGGATCTTTTTTGGGAAAGGCCGCGCTTCTTCAAGCAGGATGGACTGCATCCGAATAGATTTGGCGGCAGGGTCCTCTCCGAAAACATCGCTAAGGTAATTCGTCTATCTTGACTGTCTTCTTCTACTTTTAACCCCTTCCGTAATGCTACTGCTTTGATAGGACATAATGGCTTAACAGAGTCTTCCATTAAAGTGCACAACATTAATAATTTAATAACAAATCTTAATGCACGTAAAAAATCTAGGCAGTGCGTCATAAACACCAATAATTTAATTGAAATTACTACTTCAAATAAACACTGCATTAAGACTATAAAAACAGATTGTAGATTACATAAAAAATACACACAGAGCGGCGTTAACAAAAATAACTTAATTTTTGTTCCGATTACCAATAACACGCATAAAATTCAGCTCTGCCCTTCAGAAACATTAAATATGGCACTATTAAATGTTAGAGCTTTAACTAAGAAGACATTTTTTATAAACGATCTTATTAGTGATAGAAAGATTGATTTTATTGCACTAAATGAAACATGGCTTAATTCAAATGGCGCGGCTGTTTTAATCGAATCTGCTCCTCCGGATTACAGTTTTACTCGTGCAGACCACCAGGGGAAAAAGGGGGACGGATAGGCAAACATTTACTCGAGCAGATTAAAACGTAAAGATGTTAGTTTTGGTAATTTTAAGTCCTTTGAGTATCTCGCCGTTGTTATTCATGGAGATTCTCACGTTCTAGTATTATCCGTGTATAGAACTCCTAAATATAACACGTCTTTCCTTGAGGACTTCTCTGACTTAATGTCAATTTTAATTACAAACTATGACGCACTCTTAATAGTCGGCGACTTTAACTTTCATGTCGACAATCAGTGTGACCAAAAGATAAAGGAATTTATGAACCTCCTGGACTCTTGATTTGAGACAGCTCGTTAATCAGCCTACACATAAAGCAGGTCATACATTAGACTTAGTGATTACAAAAGGACTTAAAGTTGATATAAAGTAGGTCATTGATATCGGTCTATCAGACCATTTCCTTCTACTATTTAATATAGAAATAAAAAGACTCATCAGTAGCTTTAAAGCTTACAACTATTCTAAGCAATCAGTCCATTTATAATGCCAACTATAACAGCGAGGATAATGTAAATAGTAAAGTGGAAAACTTTAATTCTAAAGTAAGAACTGCTGTTAACATAGTTGCACCTGAAAAGACAGTTAAAAAATCCTCTAGTACTGTTATTCCATGGAAGACCCAAAGAGTGTCTGATTTAAAAAGAACATGTCGAAGAGCTGAGCGTAAATGGAGGAAAACTAAACTAACTATCCACTATGAGATATTGAAGGTTAAAATAACAGAATACAATAACACTGTCCGTCTTGAGAGGCGCTGCTATTTCTCTAATATTATAAATAACAATGCTAGTAATCCCAGAGTCTTATTTTCTACAATTGATCGTCTGTTAAACTAGGTAACACAAAAGAATGCCCCCAGAATACTTCCAGTGAAACCTGTGAGAACATTGCTGTATTTTTCAATCAAAAAATTAATGATATTAGAAATAACATAGTATATTTCTCCAACACTGCAGAACCTCCAAAGCCCTAGTACTCCATTATAAACAAATTAAGTGCTTTCACCAGGATAGATTTACCTGAATTACATAGTATAATAATATCTGAAACTCTCCACCTGCGTCCTTGACCCAATACCAATAAGGTTTTTCAAAGAAGTATCAGGTGTGCTAATTGACAATATTCTGGACATAGTTAATTCGTCATTAGATACGGGGGTCTTTCCAGACTGTCTTAAGACTGCTGTAGTTAAATCTTGAAATCTTTGAAAATTTTAGACCCATCTCTAACCTGCCCTTCTTAAGTAAAATTCTAGAGAAGGCAGTCATTTTGCAGATAAATGACCACCTCAATAAACATGCTATTCTTGATACATTTCAGTCAGGCTTCAGAACAAATTACAGCACAGAAACTGCACTCATTAAAGTAGTAAATGACTTGCGGGTAAATGCAGACAGAGGCCATTTATCTGTTCTCATCCTCTTAGATCTGAGTGCTGCATTTGACACCATTGATCACAATATTCTTAGAAATCGCCTTAGTCAATGGGTGGGCCTCTCTGGCAGTGTCTTAAATTGGTTTGAATCCTACCTGGCTGGTAGAAAATTCTTTGTGAGTTGTGGGAATCACATCTCAAAGACACTTGATATCTGATATGGTGTTCCACAAGGCTAGGTCCGCTTTTCTCAATCTATATGCTTCTGTTAGGTCAGATTATCTCAGGTTACAACGTGAGCTACCACAGCTAAGCTGATGACACACAGCTGTATTTATCAATAGCACCTGATGACTCCGACTCTCTAGAATCAATAACACAATGTCTTACTGGTATTTCTGAATGGATGAATAGTAATTTTCTCAAACTAAAAGAAAAAACTGAAATTTTAGTAATTGGCAATAATGGATTCAATGAGGTTATCAGAAATAAACTTGATGCATTAGAATTAAAAGTTAAGGAAGTAAAAAACTTAGGGGTAACTGTTGACTGTAATCTGAATTTTAAATCGCATATTAATCAGACCACTAGGACAGCATTTTTCACTTAAGAAACATAGCAAAGGTTAGACCTCTTATATCATTGAAAGATGCTGAGAAATTAATTCACGCTTTTGTTTTCAGTAGACTAGATTACTGTAACGCACTCCTCTCAGGACTACCCAAAAA
Organism: Polypterus senegalus; assembly: GCF_016835505.1. Taxonomy (NCBI): domain Eukaryota; kingdom Metazoa; phylum Chordata; class Cladistia; order Polypteriformes; family Polypteridae; genus Polypterus; species Polypterus senegalus. The sequence goes on from NC_053161.1 coordinate 181,653,867, forward strand.
AGACATAAATCACTTGCAACGAGTGCAGAATGCAGCTGCTAGAATCCTAACTAGGAAAAGAAAATCCGAACACATTTCTCCAGTTTTGATGTCACTACACTGGTTGCCTGTGTCATTCAGGATTGACTTTAAAATTCTGCTTATGGTTTATAAAGCCTTAAATAATCTCGCTCCATCTTATATATCGGAATGCCTGACACCTTATATTCCAAATCGTAACCTTAGATCTTCAAATGAGTGTCTCCTTATAATTCCAAAAGCTAAACTTAAAAGAAGTGGTGAGGCGGCCTTCTGTTGTTATGCACCTAAAATCTGGAATAGCCTGCCAATAGGAATTCGCCAGGCTGATACAGTAGAGCACTTTAAAACACTGCTGAGAACACATTACTTTAACATGGCCTTTTATAACTTCACTTTAACTTAATCCTGATACTCTGTATGTTCAATTCATCATAATAACTATTCATAGTGGCTCCAAAATCCATACTGACCCCTACTCTCTCTTCTGTTTCTTTTTCCGGTTTCTTTGTGGTGGCGGCTAGCGGCACCACCAACTACTCAAAGCATCCTGATGCACCAACATTGATGGACTGAAAGCCAGAAGTCTACGTGACCATCATCATCAGGTCCTTCCATGACAACCCTAAATACAAAAAGGTCTGTTTGATTTATGTTAGGTAGATTGCCCAGAGGGGACTGGGCGGTCTCGTGGTCTGGAACCCCTACAGATTTTTTTTTTCTCCAGCCTTTGGAGTTTTTTTTTTTCTGTCCACCCTGGCCATCGGACCTTACTTATTCTATGTTAATTAATGTTGACTTATGTTTATTTTTTATCATGTCTTCTATTTTTCTATTAATTTTGTAAAGCACTTTGAGCTACATTATTTTGTATGAATATGTGCTATATAAATAAATGTTGATTGATTAAAATACCAAAACTATACTCCTGTGCTTTTTTCCACTTTTATGACTTCTGTTTGAAAAGGTAAGAATATTATATTATGCTTACTAAAACAAAATTATGGCAATCAATTGCGTAAACATTTTTAAGTTTATTCCAATTAAAATCTTGTGTTACTGATACATAAACCATTTGAATAGGGTTACATTATGAACATTAGTTGTTTCAACTTAAAAAAACTAAAACTAGGCTATGCTGATGATTCACAAACAGCAATACTCAGTACAGTCAACCGATATGTTCGGCAAAAGAGAAGGAATCAATGCTCTACAACTAGTGATTCCAAAAAGAGAAAGGTAAATTCTGTTTTTGTCTGTGATTAGACTTTACTTGCAATACCGCATTGAACTTTCTGCATCTAACTGAGAGACGTACATCTTCGATATTCCCTGGTAAAATGTTCGCTAAACACAATTTGTGACGTAATACGTATATAACTTAATACAACCCATTATCTAAGACTCTTCTCCACGGTCAAGGACTCCAATTCGTTTTTCACTTTTACTAATCTAACTCCTCGCTATTCTTTTAATGGCCGGCCGGTCACCATCTCCGCGACTGTCTGTTTGAACTGGACACCGCGGAGGGACAAAAGAGAAACAATGGCAGAAATCAGAAACAAATGCAGAAATCAAAGCGCCGTCTCCTCGATGTCTGCGATTCGAGAAGTAAACGACAAAGGGAAAGAATAGGCGCCAGCGATGTTTCTGGGTGGTAGGAATTAAAATGTGGGACTCAGCCACGTGAAGGGAACCTCCGATTCCAATGAACAGAAACAGTACGCGGGTGGCCACAGGAGGATTCACTCGAGCAAAGTTCGGCGGGGGGCTAACAAACGAACGCGCCTCTCACTCAAATCGCGTGCGGCGATTCTAATACAGCGAATGAAAACTCATACATCCATAAAGTGCATCCCCAAAACCCAGAGCACTTACTGTCTACCTGTTTGCGACGGGATTGTTTCTGAATTCGTTCACACTTATCTCTTACTCCGCAACAGTCTTGCGTCCGTAGTGTTTCACAAAGCGAGACAGTGGCAGCGTGGCTACAGTAGCTGTCGCGTTGGATGACGTCATCCAGTGACCCGCATAGACTGAGCCACCCAGCCTCTCTCCAGGCGGGGGAAGGGCTCGCTTAACTCTCACAACATCCTATGTTGCCCGCCGGATGACGTCATCCAGGGTCACCTCCTGGCCATTTACATTAAAGTTACACAAACTCATGATCCACTTCAATGACGTATGTTAAAACTCTTACTGATTTTACTTTTTCGCTGCTACAGACTGACAACGAAGAGAAGGATTCGTCAGCAGGTTCTAGTGTCTGATGTCTAAAAAATGTGTGTGTGTGTGTATATATATATATATATATATATATATATATATATATATATATATATATATATATATATATATATATATATATATATAAAACGTACACTCACCTAAAGGATTATTAGGAACACCTGTTCAATTTCTCATTAATGCAATTATCTTATCAACCAATCACATGGCAGTTGCTTCGATGCATTTAGGGGTGTGGTCCTGGTCAAAACAATCTCCTGAACTCCAAACTGAATGTCAGAATGGGAAAGAAAGGTGATTTAAGCAATTTTGAGCGTGGCATGGTTGTTGGTGCCAGACGGGCCGGTCTGAGTATTTCACAATCTGCTCATTTACTGGGATTTTCACGCACAACCATTTGTAGGGTTTATAAAGAATGGTGTGAAAAGGGAAAAACATCCAGTATGCGGCAGTCCTGTGGGCGAAAATACCTTGTTGATGCTAGAGGTCAGAGGAGAATGGGCCAACTGATTCAAGCTGATAGAAGAGCAACTTTGACTGAAATAACCACTCGTTACAACCGAGGTAGGCAGCAAAGCATTTGTGAAGCCACAACACGCACAACCTTGAGGCGGATGGGCTACAACAGCAGAAGACCCCACTGGGTACCACTCATCACCACTACAAATAGGAAAAAGAGGCTACAATTTGCAGGAGCCCACCAAAATTGGACAGTTGAAGACTGGAAAAATGTTGCCTGGTCTGATGAGTCTCGATTTCTGTTGAGACATTCAAATGGTAGAGTCAGAATTTGGCGTAAACAGAATGAGAACATGGTTCCATCATGCCTTTTTACTACTGTGCAGGCTGTTGGTGGTGGTGTAATGGTGTGGGGGATGTTTTCTTGGCACACTTTAGGCCCCTTAGTGCCAATTGGGCATCATTTAAATGCCACGGGCTACCTGAGCATTGTTTCTGACCATGTCCATCCCTTCATAACCACCATGTACCCATCCTCTGATGGCTACTTCCAGCAGGATAATGCACCATGTCACAAAGCTCTAATCATTTCAAATTGGTTTCTTGAACATGACAATGAGTTCACTGTACTAAAATGGCCCCCACAGTCACCAGATCTCAACCCAATAGAGCATCTTTGGGATGTGGTGGAACGGGAGCTTCGTGCCCTGGATGTGCATCCCACAAATCTCCATCAACTGCAAGATGCTATCCTATCAATATGGGCCAACATTTCTAAAGAATGCTTTCAGCACCTTGTTGAATCAATGCCACGTAGAATTAAGACAGTTCTGAAGGTGAAACGGGGTCAAACACCGTATTAGTATGGTGTTCCCAATAATCCTTTAGGTAAGTGTATATAACGCCGACAGGCAGAATCCACTATACGATAGCAAGAGTTAAAATAAGACACCTCATGGATTCCCGGCTCTTTCAACGAGTATTTACTTTTGCACTGTATCATTATAATCACTCCTGTTGTTGGTAATATAATTAACCCTCATCTTTTCTTGATATCACATTTAATAGCCTTAAATGTTTTCTTTGTTCTGACTTAATTAAAACAGAGTAGACGGAAAATAAAGGTTTATCCGAGTACTTTGCCATGATATAGGTAAGCACATTTGAGAAAGAAAAGGTGAAATCCTTAAATCACAGATGTTATTATTGATCAAGTATTGAAATATTTAATTTATTAATATTTTACAATATGAGCACAAAAGTAATGAGTTCGCTACAAAGAAAGACGCCGTCAGTGGTTCAACTAACTAAGGTGGTTGCTTTTCAAATTCTGAGCGTAGTGCTAGCCCAAGTTCAATCCGAATTAAAGACTCATCAAAATTAATAATAATAAAAAAATGATCAGGAGTGAAATCTTTATAACCAAGTTGAGCTAAATAATTTTGAGAGATACTGTGGAAGGATCACATAAGAGATCTGTTTGGGAATCCTCCTCACTTGGAATCGCCATCAAAATGCGATGACTAATTCCGTAAGGCAGCTCACATATTCACATTAATCCATCTTCTGTTCATTGCCATTTGACTTCCATGAACCCCTCCATTGAATAAGGTCTTAACAAACCCATTGTGATAGATCAGGTTGAATTTGCTCTGCTGCACCAAACATTCAAAGGTGTCTATCCGGAGCACATCAGAGAGGCTGAGAGACACGGCGCAGATCAGTCACCGACACGCCGACACACACGGGACACTCCAAGGTGAGCAGTGCATGTATCAAGGTCGGCATTCAAGATCCTCTTGAGTGCTGAGGCAACAAAAAGCATTGGGATAAACACATCTGGACCTTCTGTCGAAAAAGCATTTGCTTTTAACAGCAGAATCCCTGCCTCATGAACACATCTTCAAGGTCCAGACAGGTGATTAGTAAAAAGTTGTCTTAGTCACAGCACAGTGCAATAAAAAAAACATTTCGTAAAACATATACTTGTCCAGTCTGCATCATTCCTAAGCAATCTTCTAGTTATAGAGGCGCAATCCCAGTTACTAACACATTTACTATGTAGCTCTCCCCCCAACACTCAAAGTAAGAACACATTCCACCTTATTAATTTAATATTTAAAAATTTAAACCACTAAACCCGACATCAACAACTACAATAACAGTTGAAATCGTCACTAATATATATATATATATATATATATATATATATATATATATATATATATATATATATATATATATATATATATATATGTTATAGACTACTATTAAATGAAAATAAAATAAAAATGGACTCTTTTGGGTGACAATTCACAATGGGTGGATGTGGGATCTGAACCCACACAAGCCTTATTATGGAGCGGCAACGCTACTGCTGCACCACTACTGTTTTCAGCAGAGTGGACATATATAATGTATGGTTTTTTTTGTATTTATGAATATAATAAAGAGGAAAACAGTTATATATAGATGTATACTATATGACATACGTTCAGTGTTGCATGAAAATGTTGCACAAGGCGAAGAATGGATATTTATGAGTATTATAGTGAGAGATGTGTCATCACCCATATTACTAAAGCTCTTCTTTGCAGCATTATGCATTCTACAAGTTGGCATTTGTTTGATGTATAATTTTTTTTGCCACTAAGTATTATCAGGCACAATCATTTAAAATGCATGGGGACTGAGATGGCCATTCCAGAACGTTGTACTTGTTCCTCTGCATGAATGCCTTAGTGGATTTTGAGCAGTGTTTCAGGTCATTGTCTTGTTGAAAGATCCAGCCCTGGCGCAGCTTCAGCTTTGTCACTGATTCCTGGACATTGGTCTCCAGAATCGGCTGATACTGAGTGGAATCCATGCGTCCCTCAACTTTGACAAGATTCCCAGTCTCTGCACTGGCCACACAGCCCCACAGCATGAAGGAACCATCACCATATTTTACTGTAGGTAGCAGATGTTTTTCTTGGAATGTTGTGTTCTTTTTCCTCCATGCATAACGCCCCTTGTTATGCCCAAATAACTCAATTTTAGTTTCATGAGTCCACAGCACCTTATTCCAAAATGAATTGTCCAGATGTGCTTGAGCATACCTCAAGCGGCTCTGTTTGTGCTGTGGGAGGAGAAAAGGCTTCCTCTGCATCACTCTCGCATACAGCATCTCCTTGTGTAAAGTGCGCTGAATGGTTGAACGATGCACAGTGACTCCATCTGCTGTGCAAGATGATGTTGTAGGTCTTTGGTGCTGGTCTGTGGGTTGACTCTGACTGTTCTCACCATTCATCGCTTCTGTCTATCTGAAATCTTTCTTGGTCTGCCACTTCGAGCCTTAACTTGAACTGAACCTGTGGTCTTCCATTTCCTCAATATGTTCCTAACTGTGGAAACAGACAGCTTCAATCGCTGGGACAGCTTTCTGTATCCTTCCCCTAAACCATGATGGTGAGCAATCTTTGCCTTCAGGTCATTTGAGAGTTGTTTTGTGACCCCCATGTTGCTACTCTTCAGAGAAAATTAAAGAAGGAGGGAAACTTACAATTGACCCCCTTAAATACTCTTTCTCATTATAGGATTTACCTGTGTATGTAGGTCAGGGGTCACTGAGCTTACCAAGCCAATTTGAGTTCCAATAATTAGTTCTAAACGTTTGGGAATCAATAAAATGACAACGGTGCCCAAATTTATGCACCTGCCTGATTTCATTTGAACAATTTTTGCACACTTTCTGTAAATCCAATAAACTTCATTTCACTTCTCAAATATCACTGTGTGTGTCTCCTATATGATATATTTAACTGACATTTTTTATCGTAACAACCAACGATTTATACAGGAAAATAATGACTATTAACTAGGTTGCCCAAACTTTTGCATCCCACTGTATACTGTATATATATATATATATATATATATATATATATATATATATATAAACACCCGCACACACTTAATGTCAAGACCTTAGAATAACGAGGTTCTAGCTGTGAGTTATGGTTTTAGAATTCTGAGCTTCAAAGGTTTCAACTCTCCATTTATCAGGAGTATTTAATCCTTTTCCTTCAATTTTGTTCCTTTATATTCAAGCTGCATGTTCAGTTTTAGACAATGCAAGTTTTATTGAAAATGTGACCCCTAAATAAAGATCAGTAAGACCCTTATTGCTGTTGCTTAGTTCCCAAGCTGTGGGATTACCGGCAAGTCCAGCAAAGTCAACACCATTTGTAGTCCATGATGATACAAGAGGAGGCTCTGCTCACATCTATCAGTTCTAGTTGTGTTAATACACAAGTTGATTGGTCAGCACAAGTTAAAACACTCAGTATTGTCACTACCAAAAACAACATTGTATTAATAATGATTCAGTATAAATTGTACAACCATTTCAAGAAATATTTACAATTAACAATAAAATGGGTCAGTTGAACTGAAAGAAAAAATAAATCTTTGTCCATTCTAAGAGACTGCGCAGGGAATATACTGAAGTACACCCAATTCTACATATTATATATAAAATATTTAGTGGGGATAGACATGTTTGCTTCTAATGTTCAAAAATGTAATCAAACTGTACAATGCAGTTATACAAATTAAAGAAAAAAAATGCAGATGACATGAATTGGCTAAAAACAGATACACAGACAATTTCAAATATACAGAACTTAATCAACAAAGTGTCCTTTATTATTGACATCAATAGTTAAATCAAATCTACACAACTCTATTACACACAGTCAGTCAGTTCAGCACTCAGAAATCCAAAAGGCCAAAGACCAGTAAAGCCAGTGACACGGTTATCAGAGGAGGCGCTGAGATGGAATCCCAAGTTGAAAAGCCTCAGTGATGCTGTCTGTCTTTGTACTCCAACAGTTGAAGCTCAAGTGTGTCCTAAAAAGAGAAAGATTTACTTTCACCAGTACTAAACATGTACTAATGCGTATTTTAAATTTCACTTTAAACATATATATTTACATTTCTATCTATTTAGTTTATATTCTTGTCTAAATTCACTACAAGTAAAATGTTATTCTGATTAACAGACGAATGGTGCTGAAAAGAAACAGAAAGGACCATCTCTCTCTCCTAACACCACATGATGTCCCACTCACCGTCTGCTGGTCCATCAGTGATCAGACCTTCTGCTTCTTACTCACAGAGACACTTTCTGTACTCAGAGACTCACTGAAGCCAAATGAGCCTCCGGCATCAGCACATCCAGAATGACGTGAACTCTGTGGATCTTCACAAAGTGCCTACAGCTCTTCACAGCACTTCATCAGGTAGTCGTAGAGGCCATCTGTCAGCTCCTCAACCTTCTAGAGTTCATTACCTGATGGCCTTTAGGATCTTCATCATTTTTAAACCATTTGGATGACACCTTTGAGATACAACAGCCTGTTGGACAAGAAAATACAAGAGTTTGGTGCTGTAAAGTCATCATAGCTCTCTGCTAGAGATTACAATAAAATTTTACTTGTTATGTGAACTAAGTTACCAACAAGTACAACTGATCAACTGTTTCCTAGATGCTTGTAATATATATATATATATATATATATATATATATATATATATATATATATATATATATATATATATATATATATATATATATACTACTCAAAAGAATTAAAGGAACACTTTTAATCAGAGTATAGCATAATGTCAATGAAACTTATGGGATATTAATCTGGTCAGTTAAGCAGCAGAGGGGTTGTTAATCAGTTTCAGCTGCTGTGGTGTTAATGAAATTAACAACAGATGCACTAGAGGGGCAACAATGAGATGACCCCCAAAACAGGAATGGTTTAACAGGTGGAGGCCACTGACATTTTTCCCTCCTTATCTTTTCTGACTGTTTCTTCACTAGTTTTGCATTTGGCTACAGTCGGTGTCACTACTGGTAGCATGAGGCGATACCTGGACCCTACAGAGGTTGCACAGGTAGTCCAACTTCTCCAGGATGGCACATCAATACGTGTCATTGGCAGAAGGTTTGCTGTGTCTCCCTGCACAGTCTCAAGGGCATGGAGGAGATTCTAGGAGACAAGCAGTTACTCTAGGAGAGCTGGAGAGGGCCATAGAAGGTCCATAACTCATCAGCAGGACCAGTATCTGCTCCTTTGGGCAAGGAGGAACAGGATGAGCACTGCCAGAGCCCTACAAAATGACCTCCAGCAGGCAACTGGTGTGAAAGTCTCTGACCAAACAATCAGAAAGACTTCATGAGGGTGACCCAAGGGCCCCATGTCCTCTAATGGGCCCTGAGCTCACTGCCCAGCAGCATGCAGCTCGATTGGCATTCGCCATAGAATACCAGAATTGGCAGATGCACCACTGGTGCCCTGTGCTTTACAGATGAGAGCAGGTTCACCCTGAGCACGTGACAGAAGTGAAGGGGTCTGGAGAAGCCATGGAGAACATTATGCTGCCTGTAACATCATTCAGCATGAGCAGTTTGGTGGTGGGTTAATGATTGTCTGGGGAGGCAAATCCATGGAGGGTCACACAGACCGCTAAAGGCTTGACAAAGGCACCTTGGCTGCCATTAGGTATCAGGATGAAATCCTTGGACCCATTGTCAGACCCTATGCTGGTACAGTGGCTCCTGGTGCACGACAATTCCTGGCCTCATGTGGTGAGAGTATGCAGGCAGTTCCTGGAGGATGAAGGAATTGATACCATTGACTGGCCACCACACTTTCCTGACCTCAATCCAATAGAACACCTCTGGGACATTATGTTTTGGTCCATCCAATGCCACCAGGTTGCACCTCAGACTGTCCAGGAGCTCAGTGATGCCCTGGTCCAGATCTGGGAGGAGATCCCCCACAACACCATCTGTCATCTCATTAGAAGCATCCACCGATGTTCTCAGGCATGTATACAAGAACACAGGGGCCATACAAAGTGCTGCATACAATTTTGAGTTGCTGCAATTAAATTTTGGCAAAATGGACTAGCCTGCCACATCATTTTTTCACTCTGATTTTTGGGGCGTATTTGAATTCAGGGCTCTGTAGGTTGATCATTTTCATTTCCATCAAACGATGTGGCATCCTTCCGTTCCTAACACATTACCCAGTCTATATCAGTATAGATATCCAGGAGGATTTTTTTTCCCATTGAGATCTGATGTGTTTTCAAAGTGTTCCTTTAATTTTTTTGAGCAGTTTATATATATATATATTTTTCCGTTTTCCACGCACAGTCGAGGAGTTCTCGTGAAACTCGCCTTGTGGAATTTGAGGAGTTGCCGGTACCGCTGAGTGCTGATCCACTTCAAGCACTGTATATAAATCAATTGCTACAGCGAAAATGATTATTAATACAAACCTAACCATGCAACACGAAGTTATTAAAATACGAAAAAATAACTGTAACTTTCAAACATTTTCATTTCGAAGCACACTTACTTCCATTATCAAAAATACTAGCAATTAGTTTCATCGCCTCTGCTTCTTCTTTTGTCAAATGGAGTTTCATCGCCGCAGCTTCTTTTTTTTATTGTCTCCTTTCATTTAATGGAGTTTCGTCTGTTGGTACAACGGCAGGCTATTTAAGAGGAAACTCTATAAGGCGGAACCTCAAAGAGGTAGGGTTCAGAAAACTATGAAACGTTTGGTTAAAGTTACACTTGATAGACAACTTCAAACGTTGATAATTGGAGAGGTGAATTTTTGATTGCCATAGAGAAACAATAATCTCATTCGTTGAAATTCTGAATTAGCCAATACTATTCACTTGCATTTACAGTTATCCGCCTTCAGATCCGCCCATAATGTCTCCGGTCTGCAGCAATACCCTTCTCAGAATATCCGACAGACAAACACGAGAGCGCAGAGCAATAAGCCAAGTCGTGGATAACGTCCGGCATACTTGTATATATGAATTATGTAATGAGTGTACACCTTTAAGAAAACGTCATTACGTTATAACGTGTGTTGTTAGTAAGTCGGAAGCACGACTAGCTGTTCTATTCACATGTGCTCCGTTTCCGAGTGAAAATAAAGTGACTCCTGAGCTCTGTTAAGACAAGTGTGTGTGTTCATTCAAAATCATTACAAATTATGTATAAATAAATGCATTTTCTCGAATTATTTAGTTTTGCAAATGCCGTTTGTTGCAGTAGTTAAAAATCTAATCTAGTCATTGTTATAAGTTTCGCTTTAACATTTGCGATATTTTCATTTAACGACTAGGCGACCGTCGTCAGTTCTGAATACAACAGTCATCGGCGCATTAACGTGACTCGGGTGACTCGCTGCGGCTCCTTTATTAATTTATTTGTGCTTCCATGCTGTGAACTCGCGATCAGAGTCCCGAGCGCTCTGAGACAGAAGAAAGTTGCACGCACGCACGCATAAATCTCAAGTCTTTTGACCATCCGCTCATTCCTAAGTATTCGTAATCAAAAGTTTGTGTACATGCATAGTAATCCTAGACTGACCTCCTCGACAGATGGCGTGATTAGATAGAACAGCTGTTAGGTTTCCCGGCGCACAGTCGACGTTTACATTTCTCCTTCAACTGTTTACCAAACTGTGACGTGTAGCTATGGTCGCGTTCGGCTGACGTCATCCAGGGCGACGGCTACTGAAGCCACGCTGCCTCCTTGCATTGTAGCGACAGCCGCACGAGAGAAAGACTGGTGGGGTGAGGCAGAAGTTTCAACGAGGTTAGAAAGTTCTCCATCGACGACAAACAGAGGGTAAGTGCTCTGGATTTTGGGGGCGCACTTTGCAGACGTGTGAGTTTTAATTCGCTCCACTTGGACTACCGCTCGCGACTTGAGTGAGAGGCGCACGGCTCGTTAGTGTTCTTCAGCCACATAGCGAACTTTGTGAATCCTCCTGTGAACCCCATCCCTGGTGCTGTCGCCGTTCATTGGTGTTTGTGTCTCCGATTAACTTCACGCGATCGAGTCCCATTTTTACTTTAAAACACCCCGAAGCAACTTGCTTCATACATCAAAAGCCCGGAGTCTCTTTAGGCTGTTCGGTGTGCTGTGGCCCTTCTTAACCTGCGCCACTGTGTTATCAGACCAGTCCTGTTTGTTGTTTATGTGACCCCCCAGGTACTCGTAGCTCTGCACATTTCTGTGTTCTCCTTCCTAATGGCGATTGGTCTGCGAGGTTGTTTGGCTGGCCTGAAGTCCACCAGCAGCTCCTCCTGTAATGCTGTGCTAGACCAGTTTGAACCAGTGTCTCATTCATCGCTCATAGAATTATAAATGGACTTAAGGTTTCTTTTTGTCCTTCTAATATTATTCTACTATTCTAATGGAGAGGATCATTAAATACACTCGCACCATATATATATATATATATATATATTATTACATATTATTAATTTATCGCATACCACCGGAACTGTGCCTGCCTATTTTAAACATGCAGTGGTTAAGCCCTTACTGAAAAAACAAACCTTAATAAGGATGACTTAAATGATTTTAGATTGATTTCTCGACTACCTTTCATATTTAAAATACTTGAGAGAGTTGTTTTGTAGCAGCCTCAGATCTTTTTGGATTGTAATGGTGATCAAGAAGTTTTTCAGTCCGGTTTTAAAACTTATCACAGCACTGAAACAGCTTTACTCAGGGCTGTTAATGATACTTTACTTTCAGCTGACTCTGGGGTCTCGACGGTTTTAGTGCTTTTGGATTTAACTGCAGCCTTTGATACCATCAATCACAACATATCGTCAAGGCTGGGTAAGCGACTAGGAATCGAGGGGGTACACTAGCTTGGTTCAAATCTTATTTCACTAATAGGACTTTTTCTGTTGGTAACAAGTCTGTCTTTACCTCTATTGCTTGTTTGAAATACGGTGTTCCACAAGGGTCTATTCAGGGTCCTTTGTTGTTTTCTTTGTATTTACTACCCCTTGTGTTCAAATTTTGCAGATATGTTATTTAATTTAATTTTTACACTGACAATACCCAAATTTATTTACCTATGACTAAGGAGTCCTTACATTCACTACATAAATGTTATGATGATGTCAAACATTGGATGGCCGTAAATGTTTAGAATTTCATTCGGAGTAAGACTGAGGTAATTGTATTTGGACCAATAGCTTCTGATGGGTCTGTTAGGGATCAGCTTAGCTCACTAGCCGGGTTTTGCAAAATTCTTCTTATTTCAGCTGCTCCCGTTAGGTGTTGCCACAGCGGATCATCTTCTTCCTTATCTTTCTGTCTTGTGCATCTTGTTCTGTTACACTCATCACCTGCATGTCCTCTCACCACATCCATAAACCTTCTCTTAGGCCTTCCTCTCCCTCTTCCCTGGCAGCTCTATCCTTAGTATCCTTCTCCCAGTATACCCCTCATCTCTCCTCTCCACATGTCCAAACCAACACAATCTCGCCTCTCTGACTTTGTCTCCCAACTGTCTAACTTGAGCTGACCCTCTAATGTCCTCATTTCTAATTCTGTCCATCCTCGTCACAGCCAGTGCAAATCTTACCATCTTTAACTCTGCCACCTCCAGCTCTGTTTCCTGTGCCACCTTCTCCAGCCCATATCACACAGCTGGTCTCACTACTGTCCTTTAGACCTTCCCTTTCACTCTTGCTGATATCCGTCTGTCACAAATTACTCCTGACACTCTTTTCCACCCGGCCTGCACTCTCATTTTCACCTTGTGGCTGGGTTGTGTCCTCCTGCAACCAAACTGACTACTTAACAAGCAGAGCAGCACAACATCGCTCACTGACGAGCTCAGGCGACAAGTGTTATTTCAAAAACTAACACTTATGAAGTTCACCCCGTAACAAATTCAGTGCACACGTAGCACCAAAGCTTTTTAAAATTGCAGAGGAGTCCAGTGATAGGATGACATGTGTCACTGTCATGGCCTCCACTGTTCAACTGTTTCTCTATCACTGTATTTTATTTTTGCTGTTCATCATCTTCATTCATATACTACATGTTCATTCAGTGTACTTATCTGATGTATTATTGAATCATTGTGTTTACTTGTTTACTGCACACAAACATACACACCAGTGATGTCCTTTACATGTTCTACCACTCTGTGATGACCAGTATGGTTGGTTATGCTTAACGTCACTACAAGAGCGGCCCACCTGATCTGCCAGCTGATTAAGACTGCTCACCCCTGTTTCTAATATTATGCTGCTTGATGAAGCTCATGGTGGACAAAGGGTTAACAGCTGTGGCTGTTCAGCAATCTCGGCCATTTAATTTTATTTTTTACCTCTTATGGTATTTTAGACATGAGAAAAGTGGAGCATCTCTTTTTTTGTTAGGTACGAAACATGCGTTTCTTATTCCTCTTTACTTAACTCTATGCCTTCTACTTCAGGAGAAAATTTACTGGTTGTCCACTCTCTAACATTAAGTAGTCTGCTTGACAAGGACACACCGCCAACTGCCTCCATCTTGCTAAGGCCCTGTCTACACATGCATTCAAATCTTAGTTAAATGAATGTGCTCAGAGCGATCAAGGCGTTGAAGATTTTTTCTGTAGTAGCGCTTAATTGACTTCAATATGATGTTAGTTTTGCGTTTTTTTTCCTCTGGTAAACACCAACCTGTAGGCCAGATTGTAGTTTTGTGTATTTAGCTGTGGGGGGCGAGGGGGCAGTTATCAGGTAGTCCAGGAATGGATTTACGAAATATGGATTAGTTGGCTTTATTAGACCTCAACATTTTACCTTCTTGTGCTAAAAATCCTCCTGATATGTCGACATAGGCAAAAAATAAAAAATGTCTCTGCTATTGGGTTCACCTTCTGACTGCACAGCATGTGAAGAAAGAAAGCTTTTGTGTAATCTATGAACTGCTTAGACATTCACATAAGTTCTTCAAATACTGTGGGATGGCAGTTTCGTGTTTTCATTACCGGCTGACGCTGGTACAGCACCATATGACACGCCAGTCAACCAATATGTGAGTCAGTGTTAGTCCTGAAGAGCGGCTACTTGTCACCTTGAAGTGAGCAAATACACCAACAGTACTCATGTACGCACTCGCCAACTGGCATTAATAATCTGTAGTAGCTAAAGTTACAAAATTAGCACATGCCTACAAACTGTTTCAATTTTTCCATTATTATCATTATTAATTTGTTGATAGTGTGTGTGTGTTGTGGACCACAGGGTCGTGTAAAGCCACCCTAACCCCGGCACAAACAGGCAGGACACAAATTGCCACACAACACACACTTTATTTCTGTTGGGAACACTTTTGTCTTGTTTCCCCAACAACAACACCATGCAAATGCAGTACCAAAGCACAGTCCTCTTGTTCTTCTCTTTTTCTATCTCTCTGTCCTTCCTCCTGCCTCCTCTCTTCCTGGATGCTCTCTCCTGGTCCTTTGATTCAGCTGGCATGGCCAAGGCTGCCTGTCACAATTTATGTATACATGTAATCGTGGGACATATCTGGTCCTCCAGAACATTAAATGAACGACATGTCAATGCAATACCAACATTTTATTCACTTTCATTGGGATTTTGGTAGAAATGGGTGCCATCCGAATGCGTATCTGACCAGATGTAAATGGTGATAGCCCGTGTGTATGGTCTGATTCACTGCAATGAGCAGAAAAATGCTCGACATTCAATCTGCGCTCACCTGACGCTACAGACAGCAGAAAAACACTCAGTTCAGACGTCTGTGTGGACAGAGCCTAAGATTATGTAAATGAAGGTTATCACTTACAATTGCTGGATAAGTCGTCCAGTGTGACATCGTCCTAAGATTGCAGACCCCAAACCCTTTATTTAACCTCCTCTTTCATTTGCCCCGTTTCTTAACATAATTCTGAGGCCTAACTTGTATAAACCTTCCTTAAAATTAACTGATAACACAATTTTGGGACCCCAATAGTACTGAATGTTTAATCAGAGTAGTGAATACTGTTGAAAAGCAAATGTAAAAATGGCCTCCTTCTTCTTCTACACTGTTTGACCCTCCTTTTATTCCCAACCTCATTTTACACCTCATTTGATATGAAAAGTGATGAGTTACTGTCAACTTGCTATGAACTGTCTGACTTGACATCAGCTTTAACCGAGAGGATGTTGTAAACATCAAATGTCTTTAGATCAGTTTTAATTGAATTAAATTCTGTTTTTATTCACAGACAGAAGGACAAATCTTCCATTTACTGTAACGTTTAAATGGATGTGAAAGAGGAGACGTTTGAGGCCGACATGAATATCATGGAGGAGAGGACCATAAATATTAAGAAGGAGGACTTTGAGTGGGCGAGTGTCCACCCCACACAGGAGAGTCTGGACATCAAGGAAGAGGACCGTGAACTGGGGTCAGTGAGTATTAAAGAGGAGGATGAAGAGGAGTGTGTCAGCAATGAGATACACAAATATAGGAGTATGGAGAGTGCCAAGGAAGATGACCTTCATTATGAACACCAAGATGGAGCAGTGACCGGGTTAGTCTCTTCTCATAGCAGACACTCTTCATCTCCGGAGTCTTCTATCAATGTAAAGTATGAATCATTACAGTCTGACACAAAGTGGACTGAAGAAAATTCATCTCCTAAAATACAGAAAGGTCAGCCACCACCTAAAACATCATCTGAAACAAGTAAGTGAAAAATAAAAATTTGTGTACGTCTTAGGGTCAGTGTTATGGGCCAGAGAGTGCTGTCTTGTGCTTTTTTAAAGACAAACTTAGACAAGATTTCAACAAATATTAAACAGTAAAACTCAATTTCACTACTTTTTTACACATTTTAGGAATTTTCTGTTATTCCATTATAGTTTGTAAAATTATGTAAACTTTTTAAACCTGTCTTTAGTTAGTGTTAAACAACTGTACAGTTTGTGAATCCTTTGGAATTTCTGTTGTAATTTCTCCTAACAGTGTGGTCTGATCTTCAATTAAGTCCCCAAAAATGCACAAACACTATCATCTTCAGTTTAAACAGTTAAACTTCTCGTCATTCTGGAATACATTGTTTAAACCTGAACAGTCCAGTTTGTGACCGCCTGTCTTTACTAACTTGCTGATCCTCCTTTATCTTCGATGACCTCCACCACACGTTTCCTGCAGTTTCTGCCCAGCCTTCAGTTTTACTTCATTCTTCCTTTCCAGAGTGTTCAATTCTTTGATGTCTCCAGGGTTCCTTGAATGATCAGCTGACTTGAGGTAAAGCTCTGTGTTCTGATTAGCCAGTGCAGAACAACAGTTTTGTTCAATTTAAGCCTTTTTCTTGTAGATTTGTTTTCTTTCTGCTCATTGTCTTCTTTCATTACCTATTTTCTGTCAAGCTCTCACTATCCTGAAATTCTCCTCTCATATTTCTTCATAGTAATTTTTAACTTGGCGTTTATATTGATGATGTCATCTTTTCCTGGTCCTGTAGAAGCAATAAAGCCCCCTACTATGTGTTATACTACATGTTTCTTTATGTCACTATATCTGGACAATACTGTTATGAGTTTTATTCACATGTGCATGTTAACTGTGGCACACAGGGGCTCAGCAGTTAGAAGTGCTAGCCAAGCATTGGATTCGATAGCCTAAGACAACTGGAGGCTTGTATAGTCAGCTTAAACACAGAATAGTATTTCTGTCCTCTATCAGCACAAATCTCCTTTCCTTATTGGGAGAATGAGAATCGGCATATAAGCACTATGATATGTCTGTATTTTGGGGAAGAGGAATTCAGCCCTTGTTTGGAGACAGCGAAAACCAGCAAATGAAGCAAGACATTATAAAAGGTCTGGACAGTGGCCAGACCCTTCGAGGCTGTGTCGACACAAAGAGTTGTCGAAAAACCTCCCAGCGTGGGGACGGAGAAAATGGCTGACTGTGTTGATCCAGATTCCCACCTGGATAAAAGTCTGTCCATATGCCTCCCCGTCTGTAACCGCGTAAAACGTCAGTAAATGTAAGCTAAAAGATATTTTGTCTCATGTGATTCTTGTACCGCCGTAATCACTATGGGAGGGATATCGCCTTTTCTGGTATATTATGATATTGTTTAATTATTTAATAAGCCACAATATTAAAAGAACACATTTCCAAGAGAGCTAATGCCTCTGCAGGAAACACTATGATTCTACCATGAGGTGTTAGCATTCATGTGCTGTGCTCTTTTACCTCCAAACCACCATGAAATGGGGACACACATGATGACATGGGATGTCAGGCCTTCAAAAGACCTACACACTAGACTAGGGGGTGACATTTATAACACTCTAAACAGAATTGAACGTGAAAATATGTGCATGGCAAAATAAACAGGAAAATGTGCACAGGCAAAAAATCAGATTTATAAAACCTGGCGTACACACATTTTTACACAATTTACTTTTTTTTTTATATAATTTTTAAATACTCATTTTTGAGCACTCCTTTTGATCCCCAACAAAACCCCCCGAACTATTCACATATGGAGTCTGCTAACTCATTTCCTACAAATGCGGTCCGGGTGCTGCAGAACTTCATTAGCTGGTAGATCAGCCTCCTCTTTCCAGACGCTTTGAGATCCCATCACCTCCATTCAAGAATATCTGACTTTGTTCTTCATCTGAGGGTGAAAGATTACACATGTAGTTACAGCGCCTCTCCTCTGTGCTCTGGAGTTCAGGAAAGGTGTAGGGCAAAACTGAGTGTGTATTCACTGTCATGTGGCACTTGTAATGATATGATTGCTGTTACAATGAATAGTTCAGGTCATTTGAAACACTGAGGGGTCATCAGGTTACTTCACCAGCAAGCAGTTTACCATGTACAGCACCATCACGTTTGTCAAAGCTACTTGGCCTCAAAATAAATGAATCACGGGTTGAGCAATGCCATGGAGACATGACGTTTGTCAGCCACATCTTGGATGACTTGTGTATTATTGGAGTGTGTAGAAGTCGGATTTGGATCACCGGTCCATTGTGCACCTGGCATGTAATGTTGGTGTGCTGACAAGACGAGAACAAAACAGCAATATTACTTACTGGGTTTATATGGAGTCTCTGCTCTTCTGAGCTTATGCTTAAAAGCTAAGGTATAATTTGGTGTGTGCTATAACAAAGTTTGAAATAAGTGAGAAAAAGACAGTTAAGTGTGTTTTATTATTTAGTATTGCAGTAAAAGTAAAGCTTCAACAAATACATAAAATTAAGTTAAAAGTGCTTTTCTTTAGGATGTAATTGCTTTCACCTTTATCTGCTTAGATTGTTTGCGGCTGACAAGTCATAACAACAATGGAACAGGGAACTTGTGGTTGACTGGACTGTGCAGGATAAGCATATAGAAGTTTAAAACCCTAGTATACTTTGGCACCTTTAATGTCAAGATCGTTTAAAGATAACGAAACTGACAAGCGGCCATCCGGCCAAGTGGACCAGGTTGATAGTGACCAGTTAAGGTATCTCTGTCCTGCTATGTCCTGTTAGCAACTAGGAGTAACCAATTGTATTAGAACTTATGTTATTAGTAAGAACTAAAGATCTGACTTTGGAATGCATCAAAATACGTCTTTTGTTACAATTTCATTTTACTGCTCTGCTGATTTGAGTGTTACCCTTGAACGACTTAGAAAGTAAAAGAAGATTGATTGACTCTTTCTCCTGAGTGTACTTCTTTTACTTAACATAAAGGGAGAACAGGACGCCCAGAATCAATCAATCAACATTTATTTATATAGCACATATTCATACAAAAAAATGTAGCTGAAAGTGCTTTACAAAATGAATAGAAAAATCGAACACAATAAAAGATAAACATAAGTCAACATTAATTAACATAGAATAAGAGTAAGGTCCGATGGCCAGGGTGGACAGAAAAAACAAAAAAAAACTCCAAAGGCTGGAGAAAAAAATAAAATTAGCCTAACATAACCTAACATAAACCTAACATAAGTCAAACAGTCCTCTTTGTATTTAGGGTTTTCATGGAAGGACCTGATAAAGATGGTCACGTAGACTTCTGGCTTTCAGTCCATCAATGTTGGTGCATCATGATGGTTTGAGTAGGTGGTGAAGGGGTTACCTGTAAAGGTTTTCTTTGACAAATGCCACTGCTTACCAATAACAAAGGCAGCTTCTGTCTTACTAGATGCCCTTATTATTAGGGCTGTGTGATATGACCAAAATCTTATATCCCGATATTTCATTTCATATCCCGATATCATGATATAGTACATTTTCTTTGTATTCAGTGAATAGTTTATATAATCACCACTCCTTTTTTTTCATTTAAATTAAAAAAATCAAAAATGAGAAGTACTCAACTTGTAATTATTTCTGTTCTTTTATTTAGAACATTTGAGCAAATGTTTGACTTAGAATGTAAACATAAAATGTTAATGTATCAAATATAAAACACTTTTCAAAAACAAATTACTAAAGGCCCAATATAAAATACTGCTATATAAAATGCCTGACATAAACAAAATGTGAACTGTAGCAGCAATAACTCTCACAACATATATTAAATATAAAAGGATCAAAGCACTAACAACTAAACTATATAAGGCCAATAAACCCTTTAAACAAAATACATACAAGTCTAACATTAACTGTCAAAACCAAATGTAAACATTGTACTTCAAACTGTAGCAGCAATAAGGCTTACGACAAAAATATATTAAATATATAATATTAAATAATATTTTTTAGACTACATTCTAGTAAAATGTTAATTTGCACATCGTAGTGTGGCAAATCTCCGTTAATGAGTTACAGCTGATCACCCCGTGCGTGGGACTGGACGGCGCTAACGTGTTGATGCCGTCCAGCCCCAAGCACGGGGCGATCCGCGGTAACTCGTTAACGGAGATTTGCCGTGTTAATGCAGTTGTGGCGTAAACGTAATTTTAACAAGATTAACGCTGACAGCAAACGCTGCAGGGAAAATTATGCCTTAAGCAAATTGTTTTGGTAGCAATTAATCTTCCAAGCTTTTAACATGCTCATTTAAATAGTACCTTTACAACTGTAATATCCTACGTGGCCTGCCTCTCAGTTGTAAACTCTCTGCATGTTCGCTCACGTGCTTTTTGCGGAGGTGGTAGAAGAGGTTTGTCGTGTTGGAGTCTGTGGTAGCGATCGGTTTGCAGCATAATTTGCACAGTACCGTTTTCTGGTCCGTGTCAGACTCTTCAAATCCAAACCATCTCCATACTACAGAGGTAGCCCCTCGTTTAGGAACAAGGTCCTTCTGTGTGGAGCTACCTGGTGTTGCCTCGTCTTCATCAGCCATGCTAGTGTGTCTGCATCCACGTGGTGGCCATCAAAACAATGAAAAAAATATTGCCGTAAACAGTTTATTTTGCGACACCACGAAACAAACGATAGCGTAATGTGCAGCGATAGACATTTTCATATTGTTGTCCGATATATATCGTTATATCGAACAGCCCTACTTATTATAATACGAGTGCAGTAAAGTGCTTTGATTGAGTTAGGAGAGCTGGACATGGCTGCTGATTGCCGTTTTATGTTGTCAGAAACAGGTCATGTTATTTGTGTACACCCACACTGTACGAACACCGGATGTAGTTCATCAGCAGTCATTTAATGACTTCCAGCACAGCAGGCGTAATGGAGTGACGCTCGGTTGAGATACTGTTTAGGTGTCTGCCAGCTCCCTGAGAAGTGACAACACCTAACTGATATAAAGTGATGACACAACAGAATTTCTTTACTGCAAATACATATCACTGGCGCTCTTAAAGGGATCTAACATACAGTCTATACATCATCATAGTCATCATTTTTGTGGTGTAATGTTTGTCAAATCAACGCAAATTATAAGAACGGCTCGATAAAATGAAATGTGATTCCAAGTTGTCATTTAGCTGGTTTGGCTGCATTTTATTACTTGATCATGGGTGTCATCATTTCCCAGTTTCTCTGAAATATTATGTATGCATTGGTCAGACTTGTTGTAAATATGTGTTTGTTCCCCTGTCAAGTTTTCTTTTGTAAATCTCGACATATATCGTCTCATTTTGTGTGTACTCAGACTTTATAAATGAGGGCTCAGGACCTTCACTAGTCTACCTATAGAGAGATCTCACTCCCGACAGCCTGACTCCAAACTCAACAGGAGGCTTTGGCATGCACAGGCCCAAAATGGATTACTGGTTTAGATAATTATAATAAAGCTGTTATCAAATGTCAGTGAACCTCTGAAGGACCACTAATAAAAAGGCTGGAGGTGGTCTTAACGAGTGAAATTAATGTGGCCCTGTCTCTTAGAGTCTCACTCACAAAACACAATATAAACAAAACATGAAATTGCATAAATTAAACGAAAGGGCAAGTAATATTTGAAAAACAAGAAAAACACTAAATAAACAAGATGTTCTTTGAATTGCTTTTATTAGCTTGTCCATCTTTTATTCTCCTCTTTTTTTCTTATGATCTCCTCTTGACAATCTTTAAGAGTTATCCTGATGTGATGTTGGAACAGCTTAGCTGTTAGCTAAACCAACAGTCTTGATGGACTGATAAATAGTCTCCTCTTGTCTGTTACATTTCTTATGTTTTTGTTCTGTATGTTCGTGAGCAGATCTTTATCGAGATGACACTGCTTTGCCAGCCCCCACATTTCTTCCCTTTAGTCTGAGTATCTCCAAGCCACACCTCCAGTCTCCTCTCATTGGTTGAACTCCTGACCAGATGGGACTGTAAAGATTTAAACGACGTGTTCAGCATTGACAGTCCAGTTGTTTGTGTGTTATGAGTTCAGGTTGATTGTGTTTGTCTGTTGTTGTAGTGCAGTTGAAGATCAGACCACATTCTCAGGAGAAATTAAGGCAGAAATTCGGGAGATTCCAAAGAGTTCACTAACTTTTTCATGTATCTGTAGAGAGATTTAAATTCTATTGAAGATTTTAAGCAACACCTTCTCAGAGCTACTTAATCCAACTGAGTGTCCATCTCTGTGCATCTTTAGTTAACAAGTCTTGAGTTGGGCCTGCTTGTGTTGTCATGTGTACAATAACATAGGGGCACTGTTGGAAACCAGTTATGGGTAAATTTGGCAGAAACATTAGAAAGTTTTTCTTGACACAAAGAATGATAAATAATTTGAATAAGTGACCAAGTATGGTAGACCGTAGGAGTTTAGGGGCTTTCAAGACTTGACTTGATGTTATTTTAGAAGAATTAAGTGGATAGAAATGGTGGGCTTTGCTGGACTAAATGGCCTGTTCTTGTCCAGATTGTTCTGATGTTCTAGTAGATCTGCAGTCACCTGAGGGAAAATTACAGACTTGTTGCTCTCTCGGCCCTTCACTTTGTTTTTTGCCTTATCTCCCTGTCTCATGTAGCAGGCCTTTTTGTGCTTTACTTTAGTATTGTTTAAGTTTGGATTTCTCTGGCTTTGTCTTTTCTGTCATTTAATGGTACATGTTGAGGTCGCTCAGTTAGTTCTGTATTTCAGTTAATGGAAAGAGAAAGACATTGAAAGGTGGAGTTTGGATTGTTATAGGACTTACTTGTATATCCCCCTTGAGAAGTCTTGGTGTGTTTGAATGTTACTTTGTTATTTATTGATTGTCACGAGTATCAAGTTGTTTTAGTAAAGATTTACTCCAAAAACTGCACCGGCATTTCAAGTGTGACTGTTCAGTTGAAACACTTTCAGGTGCTCCCTTATCGAATGGTAAAATGACTAAAAAAAGAAACAAAAAAAGTATTGAAAATTAAAAATGAACCAAAAACAATTGTTTTTGCTCCAACCCCATCTTTGTTTACTTCCAGCCATTTTATTGCCATTGTGTCTGTAGTGTCCATTGTGGTCTTACCCAGCATTCCTTGGTATGTGATGATTACAACATCATATTGGTGATTAGTAGTATGGTTGGCTTGAGAATTTGAAATTGTTTCTGATTTCTCATTTCAAGAATTATTTCATACGTTGTCAGTTTGACTTACCATTCTGACTTGGGCTCATCTTTTGGTATCTACTGATCATTTTCTTCTCAGTATCTTTGATATATTATGTATACTGTAGTGTACTCATTTTTATCTACACGGAGTCTGAACTGACTACGTTCAAGAACTCCTTAGTAAGGGCCACTTTAAGGAGCTCTGGACAGGATCTTGTTGGTGTCGGTCATGGTGACAGTCCTAGCAGTCTTTGGAGGATAGCAGGCTGTGTGGTGGAGTCGTTAAGGCTTTGAATTGCAAACCCTGAGGTTGCTGGTTCAGATCCCACTACTGACTCCCTGTGTGTCCATGAGCAAGTCACTGGACCTGCCTGTGCTCCAGTTGGAAAACCAAACGAAATGAAACCAATTGTATCATAAATGTTGTAAGTCACCTTGGATTAAGGTGTCAGCCAAATAAGTAAAGGTTAATGGATACTAGGTGTGAGGGAAACTAGGTTAAAGAATGAGGCCTTTCATATGATTATAGCAGGAACATCTCCTGGTGTGACTGAAATTAATCAAAAAGGTGGCAGATGCCTGTCCTTGATTAATGACAGCCATAGAATGAATAACTCAACTGCACATCATTTGCACATATGAACTCGCACGATAACTTTAATACACAAAAATCACTGAAATTTCAATTTTGTTAGCATAAATAAATCATGGCAGTTCATGTCAGTGTATAATATTTCACTTTCTTCATTCTTCTGTTTTGATTTAGTGATTTAAATAAGATTTTTTTTGTATACATTTTGTAGTTGAGGGTCCACTTGATGCTCGGTGGAGTAATGGCTGTGTTCAGCTTTGTTCAGCTACCCTGTCATTACTGTTTTTGCAAATTAATCTCGAAATGTCCCATCAGAGCCTCAACATACTCTTTCTTACTTGTCAGTGTGACATATGAATTGTTTAAATTGAAAGACACACCCTGGTGGTTCTGATTTAAGGCCAGTGAAGAAAGCCCAGCGGAGTCTGGGGCTGCCATATGTCGGAGCTAAATGCTATGTGACCTTGAACACATCAGAGGAGAGAAGATTTTTCTGACCTTCATGCTGATAATGTCAAAATCAGAAATAAACAGCAGAACTCTTGTTAGTTTTTATTCAGGTTTGTACTCAACTGGAGTGTCAGGACTCTAAAATACATTCCTATGCTGAGGCCCAAACTCTCCATAAGAAACTTTATGGACAAGAACAATGAGAAACAACATCAGAATTATTGGACTTCTAGATGATGTTAAGAGTGGGGATATGTTCAGCTTTGTAAAAAAAAAAAATATTACTTTTCGGTTTTTGACAATCCAAAATTTGAGTGCTGAAATTGTGTGGGCATATAGAATATAAACGAGAGAAAGTGAGAGTGCACGTCTACGTCCAATTATCATCAAACTGCTTCACTATTCTGACTGAGTTACTATTCTGAAAGAGGAACTCCACAATTCAAATGTAACTTATAAAGGATGGAAGATCTACATTTACTGCCAATGCCTCAGTCCACACCACACAAGACCACTTCTCTTGTGATTACAAAGGCTCCACATATTGATCTTTCTGCTTTCCTGATTTATCTAGCCAAGCCTCAAACGTCCTTCCTGGGAAGGCAGCGGCTGTCTACCAGCCCTCAGTAGGCACTATATGTCCTTGACTCCTTGATTCATAATTACTACTTCTTTATTTTTTTCATATGTGTATTTTGTTTTCTGTACATACACATGTGATTAGAGAGTCACTGGAGGTTGTGAGGGGTCAGGACACAAGCCTTGCATATGCCACATTCCGTCTACCCTCAATGGTTTAATATTTGCTTGCATGTCATATTTATATTCAGATGTGTGTTTTCATATTTTCACCTCATTGACTCTTGTATTCTGAATGTTGGGGTCAGGATGGGATTGTTTACTGAGCTCTCTCCATGTTTGCCCACTAATAGACAGAACCTGTTGATATTTACCTGTGTTTTTATTTGAGAGACCTTGGTTTAGTTTTTTGCATTTACGGTTTAGGGGTTAGATTCTGAAGTTACTGTTACATTATACATGATTGCTGGCATAGCTACAGGGTTAACTTATTTGGCACCTTGTAATGTAATATATTTGATTTACAGTTCTCCTTTATTGCTGTTCTTGGTTTTCCTCTCTCCTGTCTAATTTCAGTGTCTTCTCTTTTATTGTAAGGTTGCTCTCTTCCACTTGCAAGCGTTCAAGTGTTGCTGATTTATTATCTTTGAGCTATGCTGATACAGCCTGTTTTCCAGAATCATTTCTTTTGGTTACAAAAGACATCCATCGAGCTGCCTAGAGGTGTTACTGTGTGGCTGTGTACTTGTCTGCCCCTAGTAAAAAAACATGGAGGTTTGGGCTGAGTTCACTATACTGTGCCTCTGAAGGTTTGTGGTTCTTGAGGTGTTTCAGAAGGCAGGTTTTGTTATGCGTTGGAGATTGGTTGAAGAAAAATCACTCGGCGTACAGTAATATTGAAATCTTGAGAAGCATCTGAATAACCTTGAAAATTCACCCATGTGTTTCCGATCCAGTACACAAGCTCAATATACCGCTAATCAGAGAGAAGGTAAATGACCATCTAGTGCAGAGTTGAGAATTAATTTCATGTGCACTCGTTGCTATCTCTCTGGTGCTGAACTGAGTGAGTTGTGAGCTCTTAGACTGCACAGATGAGATTCGTTAGCCTCCATGTCCCAAGTTGAGAAAAATGCATTTGTAAATCCATTTGCAATAAAAGCCCCTGCTGGAGGTGGTATGAAGACAGAAGTATATTTTACATTTTAGCCACAGTGTCCAGTTTGCTGTTTTCAGGTCAGGTGTCATGTGGGTCTCTGGGATTTTTCAGTGACCTGTGTGTTTTATTCATTTATGTTTTACTCTGTTCTCATTGTATATTTAAAGCTTTTTGCTTTGCTGTCCTTTGCCTCTTTTAAAAACAAAAAGGAAACACATTATGGAGTCAGTTGGTTTTGGACTAATTGTTTAGAAATATTAAAACACATTCTGTTTAATAAAAGTGCATTTCACGTTTGTCATGACAGTTTCCAATATAATGATTGGTGAAGATTATCACCTTATACGTCCAATAGTTAAAAAATTTTATATAACATTTTAAGAACTTTTTGGATTATGCTCATGTTTTGAACAGTTGTTCATTTTTTCTATTGCTTATCAACATTTGTTCATAAATTAAACCAACATCTATTTAATGTTGAATGATAATGTCAGTATTAAAGTAGTGGATTAAAACTCTAAGCTTTTTTTTTTTTCTTTTAAACTTTATACAGGAATCAAACATCACTGCTGTTCTGAATGTGGCAAACAGTTTACACGGAGAGGCAAGCTTCAGCGCCACCAAAGAATTCACACAGGAGAGAAGCCGTATGACTGTTCTGAATGTGGTAAACAGTTTTCACAGAGAAGCAATCTTCAGAAACATCAAAGAATACACACAGGAGAGAAGCCCTATTGCTGCTTTGAATGTGGTAAACAATTCTCTCGCACTAATTATCTTCAGAGACATATTAGAACTCACACAGGGGAGAAGCCGTATTGCTGTTCTGAATGTGGCAAAAAGTTTTCACAGAGAAGCAGTCTTCAGAAACATCAAAGAATTCACTCAGGAGAGAAGCCCTATTGCTGCTTTGAATGTGGTAAACAATTCTCTCACCGTTTTTCTCTTCAGCAACACATTAGAACTCACACAGGGGAGAAGCCATATTGCTGTTCTGAATGTGGAAAAAAGTTTTCACAGAGAAGCAGTCTTAATTACCACCAAAGAATTCACACAGGAGAGAAGCCGTATGACTGTTCTGAATGTGGTAAACAGTTTTCACAGAGAAGCTGTCTTCAGAAACATCAAAGTATTCACACAAGAGAAAAAAATGACAGAAGCTCCCACCCCTTGCCGACAGATGAACACAGTACAATATGGTAAGCAGCAGAAGAAAGAATTCAAAAAGTTTGATGAAAACAAAAAAGAACTAATTGGGGAAACTACAAGTAAAGTGGTAAACACACTGCCCCCTCCAACAGCTTCATGTGGAAACAGAACTTACTCATGCATGGCTTATGACAAGCAAACTAAGACCAAAAGGTGTACGCCTCATCATAGGTGCTCAAAACAGTGGCTTGGACACAAAGTGGTTCTGATCATAAATAGAAGGGAAAAAAAAATCAATAACCCATAATTGTCACTTCTGCCACAAAGAGCTGGAAGCAGTCACACATCTTGTTGCTGGGTACGAGGTACTGATTGCTGAAGGATTATACACTGCGCAACACCACAAAGTAGCCAGGCTCATTCACTGGAAACTTGGCAAGAAGTTCAACTTACCAGCACCAGGAAGACACTGGGACCACAACTCAGACAATGGAATATGAAGAGGTGGAAGCCACTTGTAGCACAGCAATACTGACTGACTGACTGAAAAAAAGATGTCAGAAAACCAGATGTAAGAAATCCTGGATAACTGAAGTATTTGTTCCTATTGATTACTCAGTCCTAAGAATGGAGAGGCAAGAAAGAAACAAAATACTAAGAAATGCAGTCTGAAATATGACAAATTAAATGTGGACCAAAAACGGAAGAAATGCCTGCTGTGCTAGGATGAACAGAACTGATCAAGAAAAACATTCAGGCCCATCTTGACAGATTACAATAACTCCTTATGACCTTCAAAAAAAAAAGCCTTGTGGCAAATTTATGAGAGTGAGAAGTTAAGCAGTACAATGAGACTGACTAAAGAGTGAAGTTCTCTCCTGTTTTGATGGTAAGCACACCAAGAAAATTTGGAAGAATTAAACCCAAGAGAAGCTGAATTGTTGTTCTGAATGTGGTAAACAAATCGAGCACAGAAATACTCTTCTAATGCAAATTAAAATTCGCGCAGAAGCCATATGGGTGTTCTGAATGTGGCAAACAGTTTTCATTGAGAAACAATCTTTTGGATACAACATCCACATTTATTTAAATAGCACATGTAGCTCAAACTGCTTTACAAGATGAAATAAGAAGGAAGTTAATATAAAACATAAACAAGATTAGGCAATAATATACAGCATGTAACAAAGAAAACGGTAATGTGGAATGGCCAAGTGGACAAAAAAAACACAAGTTAAGCCGAAGAGAAAAAAATCTGCAGGGGATCCAAGTCTAAAATACTGCCATGCTGCCACTGGGCATTAGCTAACATTGTACCTAAATCAGTCCTCATGGTTTACATTCTACACATGAAGAATTTGATGATGATGATGATGACCATGTGGACACCTTGGACACCCGCCATTCAATCCGTAAACACGAGGCAGTGTGGTATGTTGATCAGGAGGTGGTGGAGCACATGGTCACCACAGAAGAAATGGAGAAGACAGCAGAGAATAGTACAGATAGTATAGTATGGAACTGCACATCCCACAGGGAAATGATAATCCAGTGTCTTTATAGACTAATAGGGATACAACTAAAATGTAGCTATGAAAAAAAATAAAAAAAATAATTGGGCTTTTTTTATCTTTTTTTTTTAATGTGCTACAGTATTAGCCTAGTGGATTTTCATTGGTAAAGTTTTTTTTAAATTTTTGGTGTTTAACAGAAAATGGCCACCTCACCAATTGTTTTCAGATTGGCTCTTGAAATTATCAGTAGACCTTCATTTGAAGATCTGAGGTTATGACTGGAAGTGTAAGGGGACAGACAGTCCAAATGTAAGACTGGGTGAGATTATTTAAGGCTGTGTAAACCATTATAGTCGATCTCCTACTTGCAAACAGGTTCCATTCCAGCAGTCTGTTTTTAAGTCCATTTTATTCATAAATCCAGCACGTCTGTTGATAAATGTTTTAGTTTCAGAGAAGTCTTGATTTGAACATATAAACAATTGTTAATGTGCTTTGAGCAAATTACAAGTACTGTACATTAAATAGTTATCTTTGTTGTTGTAAAGATCTTCCCAACCGTGCTGCCACCATTTGGCGGACATGCAAATTATCCTTAAGTGGTAGTTTTGGACTTGAGGACCACTTTGTTCATATATATGAAAGTTCACATCTCCAAAGTTCATAAGTAGGGGACTATCTGTTGTAGTATTTTAAAGTCAAGTCTAAATGACATGAGTAACCAATGTAACGACACTAAAACTGATGAAATGTGATCAGATTCTTGCTGCTGCATTCTGCACTAACTGTAACTGATTGATGGCTTTCTTAGGTAGTCCTGTAAAGAATACATTATGGTAATCACATTTGACTGAAAATAGAAGTGTGAACTAATTTTTCAATGTCTTGTAAAGTTATAAGAGGTCTAACATTAGCTGTATTCCTGAAGCGGAAAAAGCAGTCCTGGTAATTGATTAATATGTGATTTAAAATTTAGGTAATAATACATTTTATTCATACTGCACTTTATATAAACAATCTCAAAGTACTACAGAGTAAAATAAAGTAATAAAAAAAAACTAAAAAAATACTTGAATAATAAAATATCTTTCTAAAAAGCTAAGTTTTTTTTTTATTATTAATTTTATTGCAATCCATACAAAGCAATCAACTTTTTACAAAAAGAAAAATTGAGTTACGAACAGATCGATCCCCACCCCTGAGAGAGAGAGCAAGCCAAACGGTGTAAAATTTAAGGCTTGTAAACAACAACATTTATTTCTATAGCACATTTTCATACAAACAGTAGCTCAAAGTGCTTTACATATTATAGAATAGAAAAATGAAAGACACAATTATAAAACAAAATAAATCGACATTAACATCGAATAAGAGTAAGGTTCAATGGCCAGGGGGGACAGAAAAAACAAAAAAACTCCAGACGGCTGGAGAAAAAATAAAATCTGTATGGATTCCAGACCATGATACCGCCCAGTCCCCTCTGGGCATTCTACCTAACATAAATGAAACAGTCCTCTTTAGATTTAGGGTTCTCACAGAAGAACTTGATGATGATGATGGTCACGTAGACTTCTTCCTTTTAATCCATCCATCATTGTTGGAGCATCATGAAGCTTTGAGTAGGTGGAGGTGGCGCAGGCCGCCACCACAAAGAAACCGGAAAAAGAAACAGAAAAGAGAGTAGGGGTCAGTACCGATTTTAGAGCCACCATGAATAGTTATTATGATGAATTGAACATAAAGAGTATCAGGATTAAGTTAAATTGAAGTTATAAAAAGGCCATGTTACAGTAATGTGTTTTCAGCAGTGTTTTGAACTGCTCTACTGTATCAGCCTAGCGAATTCCTATTGGCAGGCTATTCCAGATTTTAGGTGCACAACAGCAGAAGGCCGCCACACCACTTCTTTTAAGTTTTGTTCTTGGAATTCTAAGGAGACACTCATTTGAGGATCTGAGGTTACGATTTGGAATATAACATGTCAGACATTCCGATATCTAAGATGGGGCGAGATTATTTAAGGCTTTATAAACCATAAGCAGAATTTTAAAGTCAATTCTGAATGACACAGGTAACCAGTGTAGTGACGCTAAGACTGGTGTGATGTGTTCAGATTTTCTTTTCCTAGTTAGGATTCTAGCAGCTGCATTCTGCACTAGTTGCACACGATTTATATCTTTTTTGGGTAGTCCTAAGAGGAGTGCGTTACAGTAATCCAGTTGACTGAAAACAAAAGCGTGAACTAATTTCTCAGCATCTTTCAGTGATATAAGAGGTCTAACTTTACTTATGTTTCTTAAGTGAAAAAATGCTGTCCTAGTGATCTGATTAATATGTGATTTAAAATTCAGATTACAGTCAACAATCACCCCTAAGCTTTTACCTCCGTCTTGACTTTTAATCCTAATGTATCCAGTTTATTTCTAATAGCCTCATTGTATCCATTATTGCTGATCACTAAAATTTCAGTTTTCTCTTTATTTAACTTGAGAAAATTACTATTCATCCATTCTGAGATACAAGTCAGACATTCTGTTAGTGAATTAATAGAATCAGGGTCATCAGGTGCCATTGATAAGTACAGCTGTGTGTCATCAGCATAGCTGTGGTAGCTCACGTTGTGCCCTGAGATAATCTGACCTAACTGAAGCATGTAGATTGAGAATAACAACAGACCCAGGATAGAGCCTTGTGGAACACCATATTGGATATCATGTGTCTTCGAGTTGTAATTCCCACAACTAACAAAATATTTTCTCCCTGTCAGGTAGGATTCAAACCAATTTAAGACACTGCCAGAGAGGCCCACCCATTGACTAAGGCGATTTCTAAGAATATTATGATCAATGGTGTCAAATGCAGCACTCAGATCTAAGAGGATGAGAACAGATAAATGGCCTCTGTCTGCATTCACGCAAGTCATTTACTACTTTAACGAGTGCAGTTTCTGTGCTGTGATTTGTTCTAAAACCCGACTGAAATTTATCAAGAATAGCAGGTTTATTGAGGTGGTCATTTAACTGCATAATGACTGCCTTCTCCAGAACTTTACTTAAGAAAGGCAGGTTAGAGATGGGTCTAAAATTTTCAAGAGCCGAGGGTCGAGATTATGTTTCCTAAGTAGGGGTTTAACTACAGCAGTCTTAAGACAGTCTGGGAAGACCCCCGTATCTAGTGACGAATTTACTATGTCTAGAACATTATCAATTAGCACGCCTGATACTTCTTTGAAAAACAAGGTTGGTATCGGGTCAAGGACACAGGTGGAGGGTTTTAATTGAGATATTATTTTCTTAAATTCAGGTAAATCTATCCTAGTTTAAGAGTTTAATTTGTTTATAACAGGATGCTGGGGTTTAGGAGGATCCTTAGTGTTGGGGAGATATACTATGTTATTTCTAATATCATTAATTTTTTTTTTTTTTTTTAAACATACATAAATTAATAAATTCTCTGTGCTTTATGACCTTATTTTAAAATATTTCTGATTAGATCCTGCCATGTTTTGAAAAAAAGTCTGTACGGATCCTCTAACTGAGTATTTGATTTTTTCCAATTTCAAATAATATAACGCATCAGTTTCCCACTGACTTAAAAGAGGAGAGTTTGGGTTCTTCCAGTTTATCAGAATAAGTCTGCGTGCCAAAAGTGTAGTGAATGCAATCACAATTTATTTGTCTTTCTCCACTTTAAGCCCCTCTGGAAGAACCCCAAACACAGCTGTTAATGGGTTAGGAGGGATTGTGAGTCCAATGAACACTGTCACTTTCAATTTTCAAATCTTCCATTGTGTATTAAACTCTCACATTTTTACTACCTTCATGTAATTCTTTACATTTACTTACATTTAGTTTCATCGGCCACAAATCTGCAAAAGCCTGTATGCTGTCCAAGTCCATATGTGATGATTCCACAAATTCGAGATTATCTGTCAATTCACCCAGCCTGGTATCTGCACCAGCAGCTTGTTACTGTCAAAGTGGAGATGGGCACTCTTAGCCCAAAGAAGGCACTCAGAGTCTCAGGACAGGCAGCAGAATCAAGCTTTATTATGCAATGCACATACAGACTCCGAGTCAGGAGGACTGAGTGCGCAGCAATGGGGCCATCTTACTTTTATTACAGTCCTTATCAAGAACGGACCTCACTTACAGTGGTGTGAAAAACTATTTGCCCCCTTCCTGATTTCTTATTCTTTTGCATGTTTGTCACACAAAATGTTTCTGATCATCAAACACATTTAACCATTAGTCAAATATAACACAAGTAAACACAAAATGCAGTTTTTAAAGGATGGTTTTTATTATTTAGAGAGAAAAAAAAATCCAAACCTATATGGCCCTGTGTGAAAAAGTAATTGCCCCCTGAACCTAATAACTGGTTGGGCCACCCTTAGCAGCAATAACTGCAATCAAGCGTTTGATAACTTGCAATGAGTCTTTTACAGCTCTGGAGGAATTTTGGCCCACTCATCTTTGCAGAATTGTTGTAATTCAGCTTTATTTGAGGGTTTTCTAGCATGAACCGCCTTTATAAGGTCATGCCATAGCATCTCAATTGGATTCAGGTCAGGACTTTGACTAGGCCACTCCAAAGTCTTCATTTTGATTTTCTTCAGCCATTCAGAGGTGGATTTGCTGGTGTGTTTTGGGTCATTGTCCTGTTGCAGCACCCAAGATCGCTTCAGCTTGAGTTGACGAACAGATGGCCGGACATTCTCCTTCAGGATTTTTGGTAGACAGTAGAATTCATGGTTCCATCTATCACAGCAAGCCTTCCAGGTCCTGAAGCAGCAAAACAACCCCAGACCATCACACTACCACCACCATATTTTACTGTTGGTATGATGTTCTTTTTCTGAAATGCTGTGTTCCTTTTACGCCAGGTGTAATGGGACATTTGCCTTCCAAAAAGTTAAACTTTTGTCTCATCAGTCCACAAGGTATTTTCCCAAAAGTCTTGGCAATCATTGAGATGTTTCTTAGCACAACTGAGACGAGCCCTAATGTTCTTTTTGCTTAACAGTGGTTTGCGTCTTGGAAATCTGCTATGCAGGCCGTTTTTGCCCAGTCTCTTTCTTATGGTGGAGTCGTGAACACTGATCTTAATTGAGGCAAGTGAGGCCTGCAGTTCTTTAGACGTTGTCCTGGGGTCTTTGTGACCTCTCGGATGAGTCGTCTCTGTGCTCTTGGGGTAATTTTGGTCGGCCGGCCAATCCTGGGAAGGTTTACCACTGTTCCATGTTTTTGCCATTTGTGGATAATGGCTCTCACTGTGGTTCACTGGAGTCCCAAAGCTTTAGAAATGGCTTTATAACCTTTACCAGACTGGTAGATCTCAATGACTTCTGTTCTCATTTGTTCCTGAATTTCTTTGGATCTTGGCATGATGTCTAGCTTTTGAGGTGCTTTTGGTCTACTTCTCTGTGTCAGGCAGCTCCTATTTAAGTGATTTCTTGATTGAAACAGGTGTGGCAGTAATCAGACCTGGGGTGGCTATGGAAATTGAACTCAGGTGTGATACACCACAGTTAGGTGATTTTTAACAAGGGGCAATTACTTTTCACACAGGGCCATGTAGGTTTGGATTTTTTTTTTCTCCCTAAATAATAAAAACCATCATTTAAAAACTGCATTTTGTGTTTACTTGTTTTATATTTGACTAATAGTTAAATGTGTTTGATGATGAAACATTTTGTGTAACAAACATGCAAAGGAATAAGAAATCAGGAAGGGGGCAAATAGTTTTTCACACCACTGTAGCTCATTTGTCCCCCCTCATCTGACTCCCAGCATTTCACTGTCTTGTCCTGCCTCTGATTGGCTCCAACAATATTTCCCAACCTAATGAATGTAGCACTCTGTTCTGTCCATCATGACCACTTGACAGACCCTCTCCCCACCTTGCACCCGTCCAGTACCTGCCACCATTATTTCCAGTCCTCAGCTCACATTCACCACATAGAAAATGTCTGACCTTGACTTATGAAATATTGGTAGTTTCCAGCCTTCTAAGAAAAAATAATAAAGTATACAGTCACAGGCCTTTTTGTGATTTAACCCTTACTATACTAACGTGTACTAGGATACAATGATTATTTTCATATATGCTCATGATTCTCTTTGAATATATGCATCAACTTTAAGATTATACTTTTCTAAATTTTCTCTCCTTTTGAGGCCCAATAATTTTTATAACCCAGAAGGTGAAAAGGAGGAACCAGCTCTCAATCTTCTTTGGGCCTTAAACTCAAGACCACTGTCAGTCTTCACAACCTCTGGTTCACTGTTTTCCCCTCCTGGTGACAAAGAGGCCAAACATCTCCCCCCTTTCATAGACTAGAGAGGAGTAAAAGACCTCAAGATGTATCAGTAGGACAAGTATAGAGTAGGACAAATATAAGTAGAAGTCACACAATGTAACAATAACACAATGGATTACAGGTAATCTAAACATCAATATAAGACAGTTTAGAGCAGCAGCAGCAGATGATTACAGAATCCAGTGTTCTTCCCAGTCTTGTGCAGATGTCTGCC
Organism: Polypterus senegalus; assembly: GCF_016835505.1. Classification (NCBI taxonomy): domain Eukaryota; kingdom Metazoa; phylum Chordata; class Cladistia; order Polypteriformes; family Polypteridae; genus Polypterus; species Polypterus senegalus. The sequence continues at coordinate 181,689,413 of NC_053161.1, forward strand.
AGTGTGTAATTGTGTGAAATATTGCTATGACCCAGGAACTTTGCGCACCATAGAGGGTCCTCATCCTGCGGAGCAGTTACCAGCACTTCACCCAGGAAGCTTTTAGTTTGCTATCTCTTTTCCCAAAATGTCATCAAGGAGAAAATCAACATTTGAAGCTATAGCTGCTTGTGGTTCAATAACTTGGATATTCATTTGTTTGACAGCAGATCTGGCAATAAGTGATCTGAAAACTGGCAACAGGCAGCAAAACACAAATAAAAGCCATCCAAGTATAATCAAGAGAATAATGCCTGCTTTTCTTAATAATGCTTTCGTGTGCTACGTTGAAATGGTATTAATATCAAAATTTGAAATCATTTTTCTTTAATTTCATTCCTAAGAGCTTTACGCTTGGCCTTAACTTGTGTAAAAGATCCATCAGGTGTTGTGTTATTAGGTATAAAAGTGCAACACTCCTCTCCTTACATATGGCGCACTCCTCCTTCTTCTGCCAACAGCCAGTCTAACACCTCCCTATTCTGCCACGTCATGTGACTGGTACCATCCAATTGCTCTCCTAATGCTGATAAGGTGGAGTCAGTACAGTTGATAAATCTCTGCTGGTTATAATACAGATAATTAATCCACGCTGTGTTTCTATTAGGCGTAATCCACCCAAATACAGACTCAAGTCCTGATTTAATTTCATCCCTTGCTTTAAACTCATTTTGAATGCATCTAGGTTCCCTTCCTTGTGTTGGCTGCGATTGGCTCTAGCAGACCCCCCATGACCCTGTAGTTAGGATATAGCGGGTTGGATGACGGATGTATTAAGAGTGGATATCGTTCACTCGGTTCTGTCAACTAGACACGCTCCCATGAGCTTGCTTGAGTCTGTATTGTGTTTGAGACCACCCGAGAGTAGTATCCACTTGCAGAGCCACAGCAGCATATGTCACTGCAGTTGTAGACCCGCAGTTACAGACCTGGAAGTGGCATCACCATCATTTCAGGACTGACTTTGTAAAATTATTTTGGCAGTTCTCGGCAAAGCAGTCTCAGAAAGTTAAAGTTAAAGCTCTGTTAAAGTTAAGTGATAAAAATAAGAAGAAAAACTACATCAAACTAAATAATACGCATCATTGTGAAGTTCAGAAGGTTTCTGCCATCACGTCGTGTCACACATGAAACTAAACAATACGGATCCTTTCTGTGAAATACACTATTAACATTTACGTTGTGTTCAGGTCTGTGGGAACCATTTAACATGTCGACAAAATTAAAATCATCAAGATCTGTGTGAATTGAAAATAGTTTTTCGTTTATATTCATGAAACGAACTATACAATATAATTACAATATTTACACCACATTAGAGTTTAGTAAAATGTTAATAATAAGTTATTGGATTTTTTCTTAAATATACAGTGCAACATTGTTCTAAACCAATTTAGAATAAACATTTAAGCCAATCTAATATTTTTAAACATGAATGTGAAGAAAACAGCAATACCTATTCTACACTGAATTATGCTATATATTAATTTCCTTATATAGAACTGCTCTACTTTTTATCACTTATTATTATAAAAGACGGGCCATCAAAAGAAAAATAATAAAAATACTAATAAGAGCACAATGCACCCTTCTTATGCCCAAAATTCAGAAAGAACGTCCGGTCTGTTTAATGTCCTCCTAAATAAATGAGTTAAAACAAATTAATGGAGTCAGCTGATGTCATTCATTTTGGGAGGTTATTCCACAGTCAGGGCGCTATATACAGCTGAGGGCCCTGCTGTCACCCACAGAGTGCACTTTAGTGGGGGGCACATAATGAGAGGCACCCTGCCTGGGGTTTGTTTCCTGCCTTGTGCCCTGTATTGGCTGGGATTGGCTCCAGCAGACCCCCATGACCCTGTAGTTAGGATATAGCGGGTTGGTTAATGGATGGATGGATGTATTTATCTTTATTTAGTGAAGATATTATTTGTAGCCAATGTTATAATGGTCCTGTTGTTCTTTTTGAATTTTGGGCATAGATAGGGCGCTATATAAATAAATTGTTTTCTTATTAGTATTTTTATTTTTTTTCTTTTGATGACCAATTATTTATAGTAATAAGTGACAAAAATGAGAGGGGTTCATATAAGGCAATTAATATATAGCACAATTCAGTGTAGAATATGTATTGCCGTTTTCTTCACATACATGTTTAAAAATATTAGAGTGGCTTAAATGATTATTCTAAACTGGTTTAGAACAATATTGCACACATGTATTGTATATTTTAAAAAGTGTAATAACTTTTATTATTAACGTTTTACTAAACTCTAATTTGGTGCAAACATTGTAATTATATTGTAAATTTTGTTTCATGACTGTAAAACGAAAAACTGTTTTCAATTAACACAGAGCGTGATGATTTGAATTTTGTCGACATGTTAAATGGTTCCCACAGACCCGAACACAACGACTTGGCAAATGATTTGAACTCCTTTTGACGTGTATTGGGGTCCATTGTCTGATATTAATGTCTCTGCAATTCCATGTCTAGTGAAGGCTGCTTTGAGCTTGCGTATCACAGCTGCTGATATGGTGGTGTGAAGTTTGTCTAATTCATAACATCTGCTATAGTACTCAACAGTTACGAGGTAGTTTCCATTGTTCCATGTGAATATGTCTGTACCTACAACTTGCCATGGCCTGTCTGGGATGTGGTGAGGTATCATGGGTTCTCTGGTGTTCGATGAATGACGTTCCTGACAGATTTGATAGTCCAGGCCATAGTCTCCAGTTCCGTCCGATTCTTTGGTGGCTTCATCATCCTGAGAGCAGAGATTTTGACTGGGTCTAGTTTGATGCCATCAGCTGAGAGGCGATGACCAAAGTAGCTGACCTCAGTGGCTCCAATGGTGAGTTTATCAGCATTGAGACAGACTCCTTTCTCCCATGAACGTTGTAGCATGGCACGGAGGTTCTGGTCATGCTCTTTACAGGTTGCACCATAGATGAAGATGTCATCCACGATGGCAACTACTCCACTGCGGCCTTGATATGTCTCATCTGTTTTCATCTGAAATTCATCCTGGGCAGAGATGAGGCCAAATGGTAAGCGCAGGAAATTATAGCATCCAAACTGGGTGTTAAATGTTGTCAGCATAGAAGATTCGTCCGTGAGCTTTATAGCCCAGTATCCTGAATGAGCATCTACTACGCTAAAGTAGCGTGCTCCTGTCAGCTGTGGCGTGATGTCCTCTAGTGTTCGCAGAGGGTAGTGGGGCCATTTAATAGCCTTGTTCAAGTCTCTAGAGTCAAGACAAACTCTGAGCTTGCCTGTTCTTGGTTTTTCAATGACCACCAATGCATTCACCCATACAGTTGGTTCAGTCACCTTGCAAATGATTCTTGATTTCTCCATATTCAGCAGCTCTTCCTTTAGTCGACTTTCGCAAGGCAAAGGGGAATGCTTCTTGGCAGGTACACTACTGGAACTGCTGCGGCGTCAAGGTGAACACTACACTCCCCAGGGAACAGACCAATGCCCTTAAAACGTCAGCCAACTCTTCTTTTATCGACTTTATGTCAGCTGATGAGGTCACTGCTAGGATTAGCTTAATCAAATCTAAATCTACACATGCCATTAGCCCTAATACTGGAGGTGCCTGTGTCTCTATAACATTCAGTCAGTCATTGTCCAATCCGCTATATCCTTACACAGGGTCACAGGATCTGCTGGAGCCAATCCCAGCCAGCATAGGGCACAAGGCAGGAACAATTCCCCAGGCACACAGCAAACACACAGTAGGGATAATTTAGGATCACCAATGCGCCTAACCTACATGTTTTTGGACTGTGGGAGGAAACCCATGCAGACATAAGAAGAACATGCAAACTCCATGCAGGGAGGAACCAGGAAGAGAACCCAGGTCTCCTTACTTTGAGGCAGCAGCGCCACCGTGCCACCTGTCTCTATAAAATAGAAATCCATAACCATGCTGCGCTCCTTGTATTTACAATGCAGTGTACATGTACCTCTTACTGTAAGCTGCTCACCATTTGCCTTGCATTCACTCAGTAGACTATTGTACTCACTCACAGGAATTACATTAACTTATGCACTGGTGTCTAATTTAAATTTAAGTTTTTCACCTTGCTTTCCTATTGCCACGTCTGCAAAGGCTTGTTCAGATTCAGATGGTTGTTCCTTTCTTACTGCATCAAAAAACAGGTCATCTTCCTCTTTATCTGAGGCATCACACAATGCATGCACGGATTTACCTTTCCCCAATCCTGCAAACTTTAGCGAAGTGGTTCAACTTAACACATTTTTTACACTGTCTTCCTTTAGCTGGACATTGACTTTTTCCACCGTGTGCTTTGTTTCCGCAGTAGCTGCACTTCTGAATATGCTTGTGTGTGTCAATTGCTTCATATTCTTTTGCTGCCTTCACAATTGAGTCCTTTCTTGTTGTCCACGTACTGTGTTCACAGTTTGTTCACGTGAGCCACTCGGGGTGCCTGCATCAAAGGTTCTCAGCTGTGCTTGTGCTATCTCGTGCGATGTTGTGATGTCCATGGCTTTATTTAATGTTGGCTCAGAACATGTGCTTAAAAGTTTCTCTCGCACTTTCGTTGAATTTACACCAAACACTATTCTGTCCCTGCCCATTTCATCTTCGTTTGCATAAGCACAGTCCTTCACCAGCAATTTGAACTCTGTTACAAAGTGATCAAAAGTCTTGTTTATACCCTGTGTCTTCTCATTAAACTTGTATCACGCAAATATCGTACTCGTCTTATGCATGACATATGCCTCAAAGCGGTCATAATAAGTTTTCAGTGCCTTGGCTTCCTCCTGGGTGACAGTCCATGTGTTGAAAATGACTCTTCCTTTATCCCCAGTCCACAGGAGCAGGTAGCTGCATTTCTCACTCCCGTCTTTGCCTTTTAGCTCCCCAGAAAACATCAGCTCCATGTGTTGTCGGAACTTTTTCCATTCTCCTGGCAGGTTAAGAGAATCCCAGTCAATTTGTGGCAAGGGAACTCTGGCAAAAATCCATGACTGTCCTCTATTCTGATACCATGTCTTGTTTTCACAAATTGTGCAAAATTAAATGATGGCAATCGAGGTCCTTTTTTTCTGGCGCCTTCCTTATGACATAGGTGTCTAAACAATGCCTGATAATACATTTCAATGATATATCTTAAAACAAAACTGCACATATACAGTATGTATTAATATTGACACATAAATATTACAACAGAGGTGGAAAAAGGAGAAAGTGCAGGTCTCTTATGAAATTCTTAGAACTTGCTGGAAGTCCTATCAAGAGGCTGTGAGATCTTGCAAAATCACATTTTTTATCGTGCTTAGTTGCGAATTCTGCCTCGAGACTTAGGGTGCTGTTTAGCACCATAATCACTCTTTCAAACCCACCTATCAGAGGCTTTCCTAAGAGTACGCCTGAGACCTGTGAGTTTTTTCTTAATTATTTTATAAGTTAAATTCAAACCATTCATTCCAGAATTATTCTTCCAAGTGTTGATTACTGTGGGAAGACACCAGTCACTCTAAGGCCGGTGCACAGCCAGTTTACTTCCTTTAAACCTATTGACTCTTCCCAGCTAGCTGATGTAATCCTGCACATGAAACCTTCCAGTTATCCACTAGATACCTTACCCTCACGCCTATTTAAAGATACTTTTAGAGTGTTTAGTCCAATTGATTTGGCTATTATTAACAACTGTCTAAAATCCGGTATAATGCCAGACAACTTTAAACATGCAATTGTTCAGCCTTTGCTGAAGAAGCCCACACCTGATCCTAAACCTCTTTCAAGCTATAGGCCTATTTCTAAGTTCCCATTTCTGTCCAAAATTATGGAGAAAGTGGTTTCTTTGCAGTTAATTTTATATCTGGAGGATAACAATGTATGTGATGTGTTTTAGTCAGGTTTTAAAAAAACTTCATAGTACTGAATCGGCTCTGCTGAAGGTAACAAATGATATTCTATTAACTTTGGACTCGGGCTCTTCAGCAATCTTGGTCTCACCTCTGCACATATCCAAATCAATGCAATCTCACCTCTCTGACTTTGTCTCTGGAATTCTATGAGGAAGCAACAAAAGGATACGATCAAAGTAGAGCTTATGATATTATTTATCTGAACTTTCAGAAAGCATTTAATAAGGTGCCACATAAGAGGTTTGGCATCAAGTTAAAAGAAGTGGGAGTTCAGGGTGATGTTTTTAGATGGGTGCAGAATTGGCTCAGACACAGAAAGCAGAGGGTGATGGTGCAAGGAACCTCATCAGCACTGGTCAATGTTAAGAGTGGTGTTCCACAGGGGTCAGTGCTAGGGCCGCTGCTATTTTTAATATATATAAATGATTTAGATAGGAATATAAGTAACAAACTGGTTAAGTTTGCAGATGATACCAAGATAGGTGGATTAGCAGATAATTTGGAATCCGTTATATCGTTACAGAAGGACTTGGATAGCATACAGGCTTGGGCAGATTTGTGGCAGATGAAATTTAATGTCAGTAAATGTAAAGTATTACACATAGGAAGTAAAAATATTAGGTTTGAATACACAATGGGCGGTCGGAAAATCGAGAGTACACCTTATGAGAAGAATTTAGGAGTCATAGTGGACTCTAAACTATCAACTTCCCGACAGTGTTCAGAAGCCATTAAGAAGGCTAACAGAATATTAAGATATACAGCACGATGTGTGGAGTACAAGTCACAGGAGGTTATGCTCAACCTTTATAATGCACTGGTGAGGCCTCATCTGGAGTATGGTGGCCAATTTTGGTCTCCAGGCTAAAAAAAGGACATAACAGCACTAGAAAAGGTCCAGAGAAGAGAGACTAGGCTGATTCAGGGCTACAGGGGTTGAATTATGAGGAAAGATTAAAAGAGCTGAGCCTTTACAATTTAAGCAAAAGAAGATTAAGAGGTGACATGATTGATGTGCTTAAAATTATCAAGGGAATTAGTACAGTGGATCGAGACTTGTATTTTAAAATGAGTTCATCAAGAACACGGGGACACAGTTGGAAACTTGTTAAGGGTAAATTTCGCACAAACATTAGGAAGTTTTTCTTTACACAAAGAATGATAGACACTTGGAATAAGCTACCAAGTAGTGTGGTAGACAGTAAGACATTGGGGACTTTCAAAACGTGACTTGATGTTTTCTTGGAGGAAATAAGTGGATAGGACTGGCGAGCTTTGTTGGGCTGAATGGCCTGTTCTCGTCTAGAGTGTTCTAATGTTCTAATGTCTCCCAACCATCCAACTTGAGCTGATCCTCTAATGTCCTCATTTCTAATCCTGTCTATCTTCGTTACACCCTATGCAAATCTTAGCATCTTTAACTCTGCCACCTCCAGCTCTGTCTCCTGCTTTCTGGTCAGTGCCACCGTCTCCAGCCCATATAACATTGCTGGTCTCACTACTGTCCTGTAGACCTTCATTTTCATTCTTGCTGACAAATCACTCCTGATACTCTTTTCTACCCACTCCACTTCACTTCCACAATCCACATTACTTTGTACTATTGATCCCAAGTATTTAAACTCGTCCACCTTCCCCAATGCTATTCCCTGCATCCTCACCATTCCAATGACCTCCCTCTAATTTACACACATGTATTCTGTCTTGTTCCTACTGACCTTCATTCCTCTCCTCTCTAGAGCATATATCCATCTCTCCAGGGTCTCCTCAACCTGCTCCCTACTATCGCTACAGATCACAATGTCATCAGCAAACATCATAGTCCACGAGGACTCCTGTCTAATCTCGTCTGTCAACCTGTCCATCACCATTGCAAATAAGAAAGGGCTCAGAGCCAATCCCTGATGTAATCCCACCTCCAACTTGAATGCATCCATCACTCCTACTGCAGACCTCGTACATATCCTGTACAACTCTTACATATGTCTCTGCCACTCCTGACTTCCTCATATAATACCACAACTCCTCTTCAGGCACCCTGTCTTATGCTTTCTTCAGGTCCACAAAGACACAATGCAACTCCTTCTGGCCTTCTCTAAACCTCTCCATCAACATCCTCAGACCAAACATTGCATCTGTGGTGCTCTTTCTTGGCATGAAACCATACTGCTGCTCACTAATCATCACCTCACTTCTTAACCAAGCCTCCACTACTCTTTCCCATAACTTCATGCTGTGGCTCATCGATTTTATCCCCCTACAGTTATTACAGCTTTGTACACCCCCCTTTTTCTTAAAAATCTGTACCAGTACATTTCTTCTCCACTCCTCAGGAATCTTCTCACTTTCCAATATTCTGTTAACCAATCTGCTCTCCATCTCTCTGATTATCCCACTTCATCATTGCCATCCTCCTCCTCTGTATACTCTCCTGTACTTCTCCATTCCACCACAGGTTTCCTTTCCTCTCCTCCTCTGTCCAGATGTCACACCAAGCACCCTTCTTGCTGTCACCCTTACAACATCTGCTGTAGTTGCCCAATTGTCTGGTAACTCTTTACTGCCACCCAGTGCCTGTCTCACCTCCTCCGCAAACTCAACCTTGCAGTCTTCCTTTGTCAACTTCCACCATTTGATCCTTGGCTCTGCCCTAACTCTCTTCCTCTTCTTGATCTCCAGTGTCATCCTACAGACCACCATCCTATGCTGCTGAAGTACACTTTCCCCTGCCACCACTTTGCAGTCTTCAACCTCCATCAGATTGACTCTTCTGCATAGGATGTAATCTACCTGTATGCATCTTCCTCCACTTTTGTACGTAACCGTATGTTCCTCCCTCTCATTAAAATACGTATTCACCACAGCCATGGCCATCCTTTTGGCAAAATCCACTATCCTCTGACCTTCTTCATTTCTCTCCTTGACACCATACTAACTAGTACCTCCTCGTCTCCTCTGTTCCCTTCACCAACATGTCCATTGAAATTTGCTCCAATTTTCCATCTTCATAATCATTACTCTGTCTGACACTCTTTTCACCTACAAAACACCCTTGACATACTGTTTCTTCAGAATAACCCCTACTCCATTTCTCCTCCCATCCACACCATGACAGAACAATTTGAATCCACCTCCAATCTACCTGACCTTACTCTCCTTCCATTTAGTCTCTTGCACATACAATATACCAACCTTTCTTTTCTCCATCATATCTGCTAACTCTCTTTCCTTACCAATCATACTACCAACATTCAAAGTTTCTACCCTCAGTTCCACTCTCTTTACCATCCTCCTCGCTTCTTTCCTTCGGACATGTCTCCCCCCTCTTTTCCTTCTTCCACCAACAGTAACCCAATTTCCGCCAGCACTCTGTTGGCTATCAGTACTGGTGGCGGCCATTGTTAACACAGGACTTGACCGATCCGATACAGAAATCTGTTTTGTTGTCCACATGTTGATGTGGCAAAATTTTATACTGGATGCCCTTCCTGATGTAACCCTCCCTATTTGTCCGGGCTTGGGACCGGCTTGAAGAAACACACTGGTTTGTGCATTGCCTGTGGCTGGGTTCTGACCCATCTGATCTCCCAGCCTTTTATTTGACATTTAACAGAAAGTTTTCCATGTGTCTTTATGTTGTAGAGATTTGTAATGCTGAGGCTGAATGTGGCCACACTGCTATGTTGTATTAAAAAAAAAACGATTGTCAAAGGCAAACAAATTCCACTGCAAGGAAATTCAGTAATAAAAGTAAAGAGTTTGAAAAGCTTGCCATCTATTAAGAGTAGAGTGTCCAGTTGTTAAAGTATGAGCTTGTGTAATGTCAGTGATGAGGGTGCTGATGTCTAAGGCTGCATGTATAGAAATACTGCAATGTGGTGTATTCTGTATCGGACACGTGAAAGCAGTAAACAGACGGACTAAAGGCAGAAAACTTCAAATATGTAGGTCTATGAATTGTGTAATTAATTAAGGAACAGAGCTGCGACCAGATACAATAGGTCTACCTGCAGAGAGAGAGAGAGAGAGAGAGAGAGAGAGAGAGAGAGATAGATAGATAGATAGATAGATAGATAGATAGATAGGATAGATAGATAGATAGATAGATAGATAGATCTTTATTTATCCCAAGGGGAAATTCACATACTCCAGCAGCAGCATACTGATAAAAAACAATAAATTAAAGAGTGATAAAAATGCAGGTATAACAGACAGTAACTTTGTATAATGTTAACGTTTACTCCTGCGGGTAGAAGTGAAGAGTCGCATAGTGTGGGGTCTCCTCAGTCTGTCAGTGGAACAGGATGGTGACAGCAGTCTGTCGCTGAAGCTGCTCCTCTGTCTGGAGATGATCCTGTTAAGTGGATGCAGTGGATTCTCCATGATTGACAGGAGTCTGCTCAGCCCATCGCCTGCCACGGATGTCAAACTGTCCAGCTCTGTGCCTACAATAACAACAACAACATTTATTTATATAGCACATTTTTATACAAAAAAATGTAGCTCAAAGTGCTTTACATAATGAAAAATAGAAAAATAAGATACACAGTAAGAAAATAAAATAAGGCAACATTAATTAACATAGAATAAGAGTGAGGTTTGATGGCCACGGTGGACAGAAAAAACAAAAAAAAAAAAAAATTCAGACGGCTGGAGAAAAAAGTGAAATCTGCAGGGATTCCAGACCATGAGACCACCCAGTCCCCTCTGGGCAATCTACCTAACATAAATGAAACAGTCCTCTTTGTATTTATGATTTTCACGGAAGGACTTGATGATGACGGTCACGTAGACTTCTGGCTTTTAGTCCATCAAGGTTGGAGCATCATGATGCTTTGAGGAGGTGGTGGTGGCGCAGGCCGCCACCACAGAGAAACCGGAAAAAGAAACAGAAGAGAGCGTAGGGGTCAGAATGGATTTTAGAGCCATCATGAATAGTTATTATGATGAATTGAACATACAGAGTATTAGGATTAAGTTAAAGTAAAGTTATAAAAAGGCCATGTTAAAATAATGTGTTTTCAGCAGTGTTTTAAAGTGCTCCACCGTATCAGCCTGGCGAATTCCTATTGGCAGGCTATTAGCTATTACAGATTTTAGGTGCATAACAGCAGAAGGCCGCCTCACCACTTCTTTTAAGTTTAGCTTTTGGAATTCTAAGGAGACACTCATTTGAGGATCTAAGGTTATGATTTGAAATAAAGGGTGTCAGACATTCCGATATATAAGATGGAGCGAGATTATTTAAGGCATTGTAAACCATAAGCAGAATTTTAAAGTCAATTCTGAAAGACACAGGTAACCAGTGTAGTGACATCAAAATTGGAGAGATGTGTTCGGATTTTCTTTCCTAGTTAGGATTGTAGCAGCTGCATTCTGCACTCGTTGCAAGTGATTTACGTCTTTTTTGGGTAGTCCTGAGAGCAGTGCGTTACAGTAATCTAGGCGACTGAAAACAAAAGTGTGAATTCATTTCTCAGCATCTTTCAATGATATAAGAGGTCTAACTTTTGCTATGTTTCCCTTATCAAGCGGGGTCATTTTTGCTAAATCGCTTGTAATTTGACCTCTCCAAATTAGAATCATTGCTGTTATTGAACTATCTGGAGTATAAACACGTTTGGTCTCTTTGTAAAGGTAACATTCTCTAGTTTCACCCTTAGTAGTCAGAATCACTGTAGGTGTGACTGATCAAAAGTTATGCACATTAGATCTCACAGAAAAAATGAATTTTTTGTTCTCGCCTAAGTTTTTTTGTGAAAATAAAGGCCTCTATAGCTGCAGTAGGTAGGTGGGGACAGAAACACACTATGTACCAACAGAATAACTTGTTGACTACTCACATTTCAAATTTGAAAAGAATACCTGTAAAAATGACATTTTTACACCAGTTTTTATGTGGGTATGTCCAGGTGCTTTTTAGAGGGACCTCTGGTTTATCCATTATCCACATTTTGGAACGTATGGAAAAAGTGTAATAACTTTTGAATGCTTCAACCCACAGATATCAATGAGGGCTCTACTGAAAGCTTACACCTAAAGGAATCTATATCTACATACAGTGTCACTCTATCAGTTATAAAAATAATAAAACAATAAAAATACACATTTCTATGTAAAATAGTCAATACAAGTCTTATGGGCCAAAAATATATATATATATTTTATTTTTACTTTTTTTAATAAAATGCACACAAACTATATACATTTTTTACAAACTGTTACAACACAGCTCAGCCCTTTTTCCATGTGCCACTGATTGTAGCAATCACTAGCAGGCAGAAAGCACAAGGGCGTGTCACATGTCGCTCTCTGCCATTAGACGTCTCCTGGTCCGATTGATCACTGTCACGCCGCGTACATGCATCTATTATTTAATCGAGAGTGTATTTACGTTTATCTGTACTTTTATCCATATTTAAAATGCGAAAAAACTTGGCGAAATCACAATAAACAACCACGCACCATGTCTGCAGACTGGCACAAATGCCAGCTTCGCGCAGCTCTGATCGGTTTTGTTTACAAGTTAGCATAGCAAGTTACATATCGACGTGCTCAGCTGCTCATTGGCTATAAGTTTCGAGTGTTACTCACAGCGTCCAATCAAACTGGTAGATTCTACCAGGGTTTGGAGTTGTGCGTCATCGTTCAGCTGTCTGTGACACTCGTTGGCTATACGAGGTGCCAGTCACCCCCCAGACCCCTCGTAATTGGCCAACTTAAGTGTCAATCAGAAGCTAACACTTCCGTGTAACATGCTTTAGCACGGTTATTGCCGACAGAAACAAATTACGTCTGATATGACCAATAGGAATGAAAAAAAATGTTGGAGCTAGTTTCAAGTTAAGAAACGTTTTCTGGAGTTTTTGTTCCTTTGAGGATCTATCGTGTGTTTTGGACCTAATCGTTTTACTGCATTATATTCCCTGGAGCCTTACGGACAGAATGAGATCAATATTGCTCAGAAATATTGATGTTTGACTTGCAGAGAGCCTTCAAAGGTAGGAAAAGTCAACTCTTAAAAGTATTTTTATTTATTTACCTCTCTGTAAAAAAGGATTTAGTGTCAGTGCTGTGGTTGTTGTGTGTCAAAATGGTTTATATCATCGGAAAGACGAGACTCTGAATTTTCATTTGATGTGTAGTATGTCGAGGTGCATGATAGAGGGGCATGCACACATGGCTGTGACATGATTGTGACGTCGTCCAATCGTCGTTATGTACCGGGACCAGTACATGTGCATGTTAAGGGGTTTAGTGAAAAAATGCTGTCCTAGTGGTCTGATTAATTTGCGATTTAAAATTCAGGTTACAGTCAACAGTTACCCCTAAGTTTTTTATTTCTGTCTTAACTTTAAATCCTAATGCGTCAAGTTTATTTCTGATAACCTCATTGAATCCATTTTTGCCAATCACTAAAATTTCAGCTTTCTCTTTATTTAGCTTGAGAAAATTACTATTCATCCATTCAGAAATACCAGTAAGACATTGAGTTAGTGAATCGAGAGAGTCGGAGTCATCAGGTGCTATTGATAAGTACAGCTGTGTGTCATCAGCATAGCTGTGGTAGCTCACGTTGTGCCCTTAGATAATCTGACCTAACGGAAGCATGTAGATTGAGAAGAGCAGCGGACCCAGGATAGAGCCTTGTGGAACACCATATAGGATATTTTATGTGTCTTTGAGTTGTGATTACCACAACTAGCAAAGAATTTTCTCCCGGCCAGGTAGGATTCAAATGAATTTAAGACCCTGCCAGAGAGGCCCACCCATTGACTAAGGCGATTTCTAAGATTATTATGATCAATGGTATCAAATGCGGCACTCAGATCTAAGAGGATGAGAACAGATAAATGGCCTCTGACTGCATTTACCCGCAAATCATTTACTACTTTAACGAGTGCAGTTTCTGTGCTGTGATTTGTTCTAAAACCTGACTGAAATTTATCAAGAATACCAGGTTTATTTAGGTGGTCATTTAACTGCATAATGACTGCCTTCTCTAGAACTTTACTTAAGAAGGGCAGGTTAGAAATGGGTCTAAAATTTTCAACAGCAGAGGGGTCGAGATTATTTTTCTTGAGTAGGGGTTTAACTACAGCAGTCTTAAGACAGTCTGGGAAGACCCCCGTATCTAATGACGAATTTACTATGTCAAGAATATTATCACTTAGCACGTCTGATACATCCTTGAAAAACCTTGTTGGTATCGGGTCAAGGACGCAGGTGGAGGGTTTCAATTGAGAGATTATACTATGTAAATCAGGTAAATCTATCCTGGTGAACAAATTTAATTTGTTTATAACGGAGTACTGGGGCTTAGGTTCCACAGTGTTGGGGATATGTACTATTTTATTTCTAATATCATCAATTTTTTGATTGGAAAATACAGCAGTGTTCTCACAGGTTTCGCTGGAGGTATTTTGGGGGCATTCTTTTGTGTTACCTGGGTTTAACAGACGATCAATTGTAGAAAATAAGACTCTGGGATTACTGCCATTGTTATTTATAATCTTAGAGAAATAGCAGCGCCTCTCAAGACGGACTGTGTTATTGTATTCTGTTATTTTAGCCTTCAATATCTCATAACGGATAGTTAGTTTAGTTTTCCTCCATTTATGCTCGGCTCTACAGCATGTTCTTTTTAAATCAGACACTCGTTGAGTCTTCCAAGGTATAACAATGCTAGAAGATTTTTTAACTGTCTTAGAGCCTGCCTTCCTCACCATATGATATGTATTTTAGGCAATCAATAAAGTCTTGCAATTTAAGGGGGAGGGTTTAATTAAAAAACAAGCAATTTATGTATAAGTTGTTTGAGTAACGTCAATATGTTTTCTGAGAAGACTAGAGATGTGTGAAGTGGGATCAGACTTCAGCAGTTGATAACAGGACATACCTCCTAAATGTCTCCATCCCTCCTCCATGTATTTGTTCCTGTCTAAGATTACAGTTGCACCACCTTCACCAGCTCATCAATTGGTGATTGACTGCAGGTAGTTATCACCTAGTACAGCCTTTAATGTTTTTAGTTTTGATCTGAGGTTACTTTTATAATTCTCCTTAACGTGTTTTTCTTTTTTGATTTTATTTAACAATTTAACTATCAGCTTCTAATTACCATCATTAGATATGGGGGTCTTCCCAGACTGTCTTAAGACTGCTGCTGTTAAATCCCTGCTCAAGAAAAATAATCTTGACTCCTCTGTTTTTGACAATTTTAGACCTAATTCTAACCTGCCTTTCTTAAGTCAAATCCTGGAGAAGGAAGTCATTAGGCACCTAAATGACAACCTCAATAAACTTGCTGTTCTTCATAAGTTTCAGTCAGGTTTCAGAACAAATCACAGTACAGAAACTGAGCTAGTTAAAGTAGTAAATGACTTGTGGGTAAACGCAGACAGAGGCTGTTTTTCTGTTCTCATCCTCTTAGTTCTGAGTGCTGCATTTGATATCATTGATCACAATATTCTTAGAAATCACAATAGTCAGTGGGTTGGCCCCTCTGGCAGGGTCTCAAATTGGTTTGAGTCTTACTTGGCAGGTTGAAAATTCTTTGTTATTTGCAGTAAATATACTTCAAAGACACATGATATTCTATATGGTGGTCCACAAGGCTCTATCCTGGGTCCACTGCTCTTTTCGATCTCCATTGCTTCCATTAGGTCAGATTATCTCAAGGCTTAATGTGAGCTACCACAGCTACACTGATGATACACAACTGTATTTATCAATAGTGCCTGAAACTAAACTTAAAAGAAGTGGTGAGGTGGCTTTCTGCTGTTATGCACCTAAAATCTGGAATAGCCTGCGAATAGGAATTCGCCAGGCTGATACAGTGGAGCACTTTTAAAAACTGCTAAAAACACATTACTGTTACATGGTTTTCTCATAGCTTCATTTTAATTTAATCCTGAAATTCTGAATATACTTTGAATTATCATTTTTATCATGGCTCCGTAATCTCTACTAAACCCCACTATCTCTCCTGTTCTTTTTCCGGTTTTCTGTTGTGGTGATGATTTGCACCACAACCACCTGATCAAAGCACCGTGATGTCCCTACATTGATGGATTGGAGGCCAGAGGTCCACATGACCATCATCATCAATTTCTTCCATATTAAACCTGAAAACCATGAGGACTGATTTAGTTCATTTATGTTAGGTGGGCTGAGTGGTCTCATTTAAGTTAGGGGGACTGCGTGGTCTTGTGGCCTCAGATCCCCTGCAGATGTTGTTTATTTTTTCTCCAGCCCTCTGCAGTTTTTTTTTTGTTTTTCTGTCCTCCTGGCCATCAGACCTTACTTTATTCTTTGTTAATTAGTATTGCCTAATTTTATTTTTATATTTTTCTTTCTTCATCCTGTAAAGCACTGGGAGCTACATTATGGTTATGAAAATGTGCTATAGAAATAAATGTTATTGTTGACTTTTAAAAACTTGACTCAGACTATTTTTACTATTCACAAACTTTAAGAAAGGACCCTTCTCTTGTGTTTTCAGTGAGCTGCCATGACAGCTTATACTTTCTCCTCTAAGTAGACATTGTATTCAAATACTTAGAAACTTCTGTTGCACCTGAAATCTTTCTAGAGACCTAGGGTCTCATGTATAAATGGTGCGTAAGCACAGAAATGTTGCGTAAGAACGTTTAGTAGTACATATAGACAGCAACTGTCAAAAGAGGTGTGAATTTGATTGATGACTTTAAGCACCGCCCACAAACATGATGGATGACATTAAGCCCCGCCCCAAAATATGATTTATGAAATTTGAAAATATGAAATATGAAAATATAAAAAATATGATTTATGAAAATATAAAATATGAAAATATAATTTATGTAAATATTAAACTATAAAAGTATGAAAATGTATTTATAAGCTATAAACTTAGGACACGTGGGTTTATTTTATAAACATTAGGTTCAAAATTAATATTGTGAAATTAAATATACACTTATCTTGCAGTCATAGCTATGCCTATGTGTAACTTTCTGAAAATATTCACACCCCCGCGCTTATAAACTCACGACCTCATTTTATAAACATTAGATTCAAAATTAATATTAATTAATTAATTAAATACAGTATACACATGTCTTACCGTCATAGCTATGTGTAAACTTTCTGAAAATATTCATAGTCCCGCGCTAAGATATAAACTCACGGCCACATTTTATAAGCATTAGATTCAAAACTAATATTATAAAATTAAATATACACTTATCCTGCGTGCAAAGCCACGCATATGTACGACTACGTAAAAACGCTATTAAATATTCACACAACCGCTCTAAGTTATAAACTAATAGTAAGAAAGTAAATATACTGTAATATCCCTTCCCAGAGGGGCAAGTGGTAGTAAATTATCAAATAAAAGAACTAATCAATGGTTTTTATTCACTTTCCTTCTTACTTCAACAAGCTGACAACGACAACGTAGTCAGGACAAAGAAAAACACGCACCACTAAAAACCCTACCCCCATACAAGAAAATAAATATATAATTTTCTAAAAACGATATGGACTCTCTGCTTTAAGTTGTAAGATCACGGCACAGCCATTCTAAAAGCGATTTTCACCCGCCCTCTAAGTTATAAGTTCACGACAAGCGTCTTTATCTTTCCTGCACAGCCAAAACTGAAATATTCACCCCTCAAACCAGACTAAGTTACAAGATCACGACACAGCCATAACTAAAAACGATTTTCACTCCCCCTCTAAGTTATAAACTAATAATAAGAGAATAAATATACAATTTTCTAAAAACGTTATAAGCTGCATTAGAATCAAAAGCAAGAAAATACATAGCCACTCCTAATGCCTGAGCGCCACTTTGTAAGTTTCACCGGTTCCCCCATCGGAATGCGCCAAATATGATCGATCACGGCCTGTCTCTCCCCACAGGGAGTCGGCGCCTTTCATGTTATCAATTAACAAAAGTCTTAATCTAATTTAATTAAACGTGTTCTATTTTTATATCATAAAGTAAAATATTTATTCTCACCCCTAATCAAAGCGATTAAGAATATATACACTCCTTCTGATTTTACTAAAATTTTAACACACTTTTCAGCACTGTCTCTGCGAACACCCCACTAAAAATAAATATACAATTTTCTAAAAATGATAGGGACTCTCTGCTCTAAGTTATAAGTTAACGACACGCGTCTTTATTTGACAAGCACTTATCTTTCCTGCACAGCCATAACTAAAATGATGTTCACCCCAGCCACCTCAAACCAAACTAAGATCACGACACAGCCATAACTAAAAGCGATTTTCAACAACAACAACAACAACATTTATTTATATAGCACATTTTCATACAAACAGTAGCTCAAAGTGCTTTACATATTAAAGAATAGAAAAATGAAAGACACAATTATAAAAAATAAATCAACATTAACATCGAATAAGAGTAAGGTTCAATGGCCAGGGGACAGAAAAACAAAAACTCCAGACGGCTGGAGAAAAATAAAATCTGTAGGG
Organism: Polypterus senegalus; assembly: GCF_016835505.1. NCBI lineage: Eukaryota > Metazoa > Chordata > Cladistia > Polypteriformes > Polypteridae > Polypterus > Polypterus senegalus. Next base: position 181,707,855 of record NC_053161.1, read on the forward strand.
ATTCCAGACCATGAGACCGCCCAGTCCCTCTGGGCATTCTACCTAACATAAATGAAACAGTCCTCTTTGGATTTAGGGTTCTCACGGAAGGGCTTGATGATGATGATGGTCACGTAGACTTCTTCCTTTTAATCCGTCCATCATTGTTGGAGCATCATGAAGCTTTGAGTAGGTGGAGGTGGCGCAGGCCAGAAAAAGAAACAGAAAAGAGAGTAGGGGTCAGTACCGATTTTAGAGCCACCATGAATAGTTGTTATGATGAATTGAACATACAGAGTATCAGGATTAAGTTAAATTACGATTAAAATGAAGTTATAAAAAGGCCATGTTAAAGTAATGTGTTTTCAGCAGTGTTTTAAAGTGCTCTACTGTATCAGCCTGGCGAATTCCTATTGGCAGGCTATTCCAGATTTTAGGTGCATAACAGCAGAAGGCCGCCTCACCACTTCTTTTAAGTTTTGTTCTTGGAATTCTAAGGAGACACTCATTTGAGGATCTGAGGTTACGATTTGGAATATAAGGTGTCAGACATTCCGATATATAAGATGGGGCGAGATTATTTAAGGCTTTATAAACCATAAGCAGAATTTTAAAGTCAATTCTGAATGACACAGGTAACCAGTGTAGTGACATCAAAACTGGAGTAATGTGTTCTGATTTTCTTTTCCTAGTTAGGATTCTAGCAGCTGCATTCTGCACTAGTTGCAAACGATTTATATCTTTTTGGGTAGTCCTGAGAGGAGTGCGTTACAGTAATCTAGTCGACTGAAAACAAACGCGTGAACTAATTTCTCAGCATCTTTCAGTGATATAAGAGGTCTAACTTTACTTATGTTTCTTAAGTGAAAAAATGCTGTCCTAATGATCTGATTAATATGTGATTTAAAATTCAGATTACAGTCAACAATCACCCCTAAGCTTTTTACCTCCGTCTTGACTTTTAATCCTAATGTATCCAGTTTATTTCTAATAGCCTCATTGTATCCATTATTGCTGATCACTAAAATTTCAGTTTTCTCTTTATTTAACTTGAGAAAATTACTATTCATCCATTCTGAGATACTAGTCAGACATTGTGTTAGTGAATCAATAGAATCGGGTCATCAGGTGCTATTGATAAGTACAGCTGTGTGTCATCAGCATAGCTGTGGTAGCTCACGTTGTGCCCTGAGATAATCTGACCTAACGGAAGCATGTAGATTGAGAATAACAGCGGACCCAGGATAGAGCCTTGTGGAACACCATATTGGATATCATGTGTCTTCGAGTTGTAATTCCCACAACTAACAAAATATTTTCTCCCTGTCAGGTAGGATTCAAACCAATTTAAGACACTGCCAGAGAGGCCCACCCATTGACTAAGGCGATTTCTAAGAATGTTGTGATCAATGGTGTCAAATGCAGCACTCAGATCTAAGAGGATGAGAACAGATAAATGGCCTCTGTCTGCATTTACCCGCAAGTCATTTACTACTTTAACGAGTGCAGTTTCTGTGCTGTGATTTGTTCTAAAACCTGACTGAAATTTATCAAGAATAGCATGTTTATTTAGGTGGTCATTTAACTGCATAATGACTGCCTTCTCTAGAACTTTACTTAAGAAGGCAGGTTAGAGATGGGTCTAAAATTTTCAAGAGCGAGGGTCAAGATTATGTTTCTTAAGTAGGGGTTTAACTACAGCAGTCTTAAGACAGTCTGGGAAGACCCCAGTATCTAGTGACGAATTTACTATGTCAAGAACATTATCAATTAGCACGCCTGATACTTCTTTGAAAAACCTTGTTGGTATCGGGTCAAGGACGAGGTGGAGGGTTTTAATTGAGATATTATTTTTGTAAATCAGGTAAATCTATCCTAGTGAAAGAGTTTAATTTGTTTATAACAGGATGTTGGGGTTTAGGGGATCCTTAGTGTTGGGGAGATATACTATGTTATTTCTAATATCATTAATTTTTGATTGAAAATACAGCGACAGCCTCACAGGTTTCACTGGAAGCACTTAGGAGGCATTCCTTTGAGCTACCTGGGTTTAGTAGGTGATCAATTGTTGAAAATAAGACTCTAGGATTACTAGCATTGTTATTTATAATCTTAGAAATAGCAGCGTCTCTCAAGACGGACAGTGTTATTGTATTCTGTTATTTTGACTTTTAATATTTCGTGGTGGATAGTAAGTTTAGTCTTCCTCCATTGACGCTCAGCTCTACGGCATGTTCTCTTTAAATCAGACACTCTTTGGGTCTTCCATGGTATACAATGCTAGAAGATTTTTTCACTGTCTTTTCAGGTGCAACTATGTCAACAGCAGCTCTCACTTTAGAATGAAATCTTTCCACCTTACTATTTACATTGTCCTCGCTATTATAGCTGGCACTATAAACGGACTGATTGCTTAAAATGTTTGTAAGTTTTAAAGCTGCTGCGAATCAAAGAAGCGTTTTTAACAATATGCTTCTCATGAGTGTTTTTATCATTATTTCTATATTAAAAGTAGAAGAAAATGGTCTGATAGACCAATATCAATGATCTGTTTTATATCAACTTTCAGTCCTTTAGTAATCACTAAGTCTAATGTATGACCTGCTTTATGTGTAGGCTGATTTATGAGTTGTCTCAAATCAAAAGAATCCAGGAGGTTCATAAATTCTTTTACTTTTAGATCACACTGATTATCTATATGAAAATTAAAGTCGCCAACTATTAGGAGTGTGTCATAGTTAGTAATTAAAATTGACATTAAGTCAGAGAATTCCTCAAAAACGACGCGTTATATTTAGGAGGTCTATACACGGATAGTACTAGAACTTGAGAATCTCCATGAATAACAACGGCGAGATACTCAAAGGACTTGAACTTACCAAAACTGACATCTTTACATTTTAATCGCTCGAGTAAATGTTAGCCAATCCGCCCCTTTTCCCTGGCGGTTTGCATGAGTAAAACTGTAATCCGGAGGCAGATTCGATTAAAACTGACGCGCATCTGAATTCAGCCATGTTTCATTTAGTGCAATAAGATCTATTTTTATCACTAATAAGATCGTTGATAAAAACGTTTTGTTAGTTAAAGCTCTAACATTTAATAGTGCCATATTTAATGTTTCGGAGGTGCAGAGATGAGTACTATGTGCGTTATTGTTATTTGGAATAGGAACTAAATTATTATTATTAGCGCTCTGTGTATATTTTTGTTTAATCTGTGATCTGTTTTATAGTTTTAATACATTGTTCCTCTAAAATAGTGATTTTAATTAGATTATTGGAGTTTATGCCGTATTTCCTAGGTTTTCTACGTGCATTGAGATTGCTTATTACAGTATTAATGGTGTGAACTTTAACGGAAGACTCTATTAAACATTCATCATGTCCTGGCACAGCAGTATTATTTCGGAAGGGGTTAAGAGCAGAGATAGATAGTCAAGAAAACGAATTACCTTCGATATGTTTTCGGAGAGGACCCGGCGCAAACTGTTCGGATGCAGGCCATCACGCTTGAAGAGACGCGCCTTTCCAAAAGAGATTCCAATTGTTGATGAAACCGACATCCTTCTTCTTGCAGAAACCCTGTAGCCAGTTGTTCAACCCTAGCAGACGACTGTAGTACTCGTTGGATCGTCTGACGAGAGGTAGTGGACCCGAAACGAAGATCTTTGCCGATGGGGTCCTCTCCTTCGTGTCTCTAATCAGAGCTGCGAAGTCAGCCTTCAGGATTTCTGATTGTCGGTGCCTTATATCGTTTACGCCGGCATGCAAGACGATTGATCCAACTGCCCTCTCCTTGTGTTTCGTAGACTGCTGGCGACGTTTCATTACATCTCGGACACGAGCACCGGGAAAACAAGAAACAAACGATTTTGCATTAGGGCATGCGACATTAAGGTTTCTAACGATGGAATCACCTACCACTAATACATCACCAGGTGCTGAAGGCGAAATGGGGACGCGGAGAGGGTCAAACCGGTTCTGAGATAAAATGCTCGCCTGTGCCGATGGAGGTGCTCTGGCCTTGAACCCCGCCTGCATAGCTGAAATCCACCGAGGTCAGCAGCGCGCCGCTCCTACGAGAGCGGGGTGAGGTCGGCACAACGCTGGGTTGATGTTTCGCCGGTTCCAGATGGCAAGGACGGTTTATCCAACAGCCGGGCCTTCAGATTTCTCAGGTATTTCCGTCGGGACAGGAGTTTCTGAATCTTTTCATCAAGTGCTTGGAGTTCCTCAATTACGATTTCAACGCGAGTTACCCCACTGTCGGCCATTTTCTACTTCGTGCCCTAGGAGAAATGAGAGAGAGAGAGAGAGGTTAGAGATATGACTTAGTTAATTTGTCATGCCCACCAAGCACCTCTAAGTTATAAGTTCACGCCAAGAGTCTTTATCTTTACTGCACAGCCATAACTAAAATGGTATTCACCCCCAGCCCCCTCAAACTAAGTTATAACTAAAAACTATTTTCACTTTCCCTCTAAGTTATAAGTTCACCACAAGCGTCTTTATTTGATAAGCACTAGATTCAAAACTAATATTAAATATACAGTACACTTATCCTGCATGTAAAGCCACGCATATGTGTGACTTTCTAAAAAATATTCACTCCTAAAGTTCTAAGTTACAAACTCACCATACACGGCCTCATTTTATAAACATTAAGAAATTAAATACAGTATATACACGTCTTGCCATTATACTGTAGCTATGTGTAACCTTCTGAAAATATTCACAGATCCGCGCTAAGATATAAACTCACGACACACGACCTCATTTTATAAACACTTTTCATGCTTTTTAGTCATGCATAGTTCTGCGTAGCTGTAACTGTCTTAAAAACTCTATAAAGTGAAATATTCACTTACCCGCAAGTGTGCCTCCGTTTATAAATCCGGGGAAATAAACTTTCTTTCACAGAACATGGATACCTCTGGTATTAAACTTCAGTTGATCAATAGCGAGAACCACGAAGCCCCCAGCAAGGCGAACACATTTGACAGCCAATTTTAAACGCTTGGGAAACAAACTTTAGTGTTAAAATATTTATTGTAACAGTTCATGCTTTTTATTTAATGAAATTGGAAAAACGTACGATTATTAAACCAACCCCACACCATTCAAAGGGGTTTGAGAATATAAGTTGCCTTTAAAATTCATAAGACCCTGCTCTTTATTAACTCGTTAATCGGCTAAATGTCAAAGCCTTTGTACATACCTATGGTCTAAGAACAATATTATTAGACGAACTACTTCCTACTAACGATTCTCTCTTATATGCCAAAATGTGCAATGAACTTTAAAAGCTTGCGAGAAAAGTTATTAAAAACCTCCGCGTTGAACACAGCGGTTTCTCGCTGTCTATGGCACTTGATAAAAAGTTATTTATATGCCGAGTACAAACACAGCTCTTTTCGATACTGTATTTCAGCCGCGTTAATCGTGTAAATATCAAAATTGATCTAGTTTCATATGGTTTGCATGTATACCCATTTACATCAACTTTAAAATACACGTGGCTACCTAAGAAACGATCTCTCGGTAAAACATAACGTTTACATGATTTAAGCCCTTTCCAATTGATATCATTCACATTCAACTTGATCCTATAATGCTGAAGTCACAAAAAATCACTAGAGGCATAAAGCGAAATGTTAAAACAAAAAAATGTACAGAACGTGTGCACCCCAACTGTAAAGCCACGCCCTTTTCTACATTACCGTGACGTGTCACGGCTTTTGACAACCCCATGCTGCAGTGCACTATACAGTTAATGGCATGCTTACTGTCTCTCTGTTGGTGTGGTCAGGCTTTAGGGAAATGCCCGCCTCATTGTTAGTAAATAACAATTTAACCCTAAATGCATTGTCATTTAGATTCAAGCTATTATCACTCTATCCTTTTGCTGGATTGTATGTTATGGTCACATTTTGGTGCCTAAGCTTTAACACTTTATTTACTTTTAACCTTTCTTTAACATAGCATTTTCTGTCTCTAAGAAGATATGTCTTAAATGTTATGTTTAAAGTACACTATATTTTTGGTGGTAATTGTCATCTTAACTTTTCCTGCATTGTCCTGATAATATCCCTAATTAGCACAATTCTGGCAAACCACCGAATAGATCTGAGAGAATGCCATATTCAGGTCAACAAGGTATTACAAAGTATTACAAATTATGGCCACTAGAGATGTAGTAACACTTTCAAATGCTACAGGATCCTGGTTGTAATTTTGCCATGCATTAAGGGAAGCCCACATTAAAAAGTGTGGAATGTTAAAGGGATTAAACGAAAATTTGCAAAAGCTTTTTTGGTTTTTTACCCATTTTCCCCATAAAAAAAAAAAAAAAAAAAAAAAAAAAAAAAAAAAAAAAAAATTTTTTTTTTTTTTTTTTTTTTTTTTTTTTTTTTTTAAAATTTTAATGGCATAAACGTCTCTCGGGTTGGGAAAAAGGCTTTAAAGGAAAGCCCCCCCCAATTGTTAAAAAATTAAAAATTTCCAAAGGGCAGTCCTTTAATTTAAAGAAGTCCCCAAAACCCTTTTGGGCGGGGAAATTGAAAAAAAGGGTACAGGTGAAAACCCCCCAAAAATTTTAAAATTTCCCCTTTTCCCCCTTTCCTTTCCGCATTTTGGGCTAAAAGGTTGCCTTAAAAAATTTTTTTTTAAAGTCCTTTTTTGGTGGTTTGGGGAAATTTTCACCCATTGTTAAAAATAAAATTTCCCTAAATGCTTTAACGGGAAACCCCAAGAATAATTTTTGGGAAAAATTGATTTAGGTAAACAGGTCCAAGTTTTAAATTTTTAAATGGCCCAGATTAAAATATGCATAAAATAACAATTTACCAATACAGCGCCATTCTGCATTGATAACATTTAGCCAAAAACAAATGATGGATTTATAAAATGTATCACAGTCTCTCTTAAATCTTGTTGACTGTAAATATGTCAGTTTGTGCACTTTTACCATGTTGAGGAAAGTGAATTTTTTGAAGTCTAACCATGGGGGAAAGAAGGTAGCAGTATTGACCCTATTTGTATAATGTTTACATGTTCTCTCTCTAGCTACATGGGCTTTCTGCTGGTTTTTCACAAAAACATGTAAATCTGGTTAATTACGAGCTCTAAATTGGCCCTGTTTCCTGCAATGCCAGGAGCCCTTAATATAGTAGGTGGCATGCCAGACCTTATGCCTGACGCTGGCCTTGGATTAATCATGTTCACAAATGAACGTATGTACTTAAAAGGTTGGGTCCTCCACATGTTGGTTATGTTTATGCAATGTAAGTCTGATTTAGAATAGTTTTCCCCAAAACTGCAGGAACAGGTTCTGATACCACATCCTGAAAATGTATGGATGGTTGTGGCTTATTCAAATGAACCTGATAAAGAAAACCCAAGCCACTGTTTATTAATACTGTTTTCATATTACACCCAGATTCAGTCTGAGCAAGCCTAAAATTTCCTTTCCCGGATTAATCAATCCGAGCTAAATGCGTACAAACTTGGTGTAAAGAAAATTTGATGCTAATCAGATGCTTTTGCCTTCTGCATTATGCAGCATGCCAAAAGTACCTGGGGAATCAGAAGTTCTCGTGTATCATGTAAAGTCAGGGAAAAATATAGAAAGCCCTGTCCTAAAGCTTTGTCACTATGGGCCTCCACTAAACTATCTGCATTTACTGGAAATTTTGCTCTTCAAGCAGTCTGAGTTTTGTCAGGAGGAAGTTGGTGAGACACCCAGGATAAACAAATGAAAGCCATTGTACCTACCATTTGATTATCGGCATACAGCTTAAGGTCATAGCCACTGACCCCTTCAAAACAGTGAACCCATTTTTTCGTTCGGAGCACTGTACACCAATGTCTACCATTTTGAATGTCAGCTCTTTAAAGGTAAACTTGTTTTCTACAATCCCAGTTGTCATGTCTCAGGACTGAAGAATGTCTTCAACGGTTGGGGATATACAACAACAACAACATTTATTTATATAGCACATTTTCATACAAACAGTAGCTCAAAGTGCTTTACATAATAAAGAATAGAAAACTAAAAGACACGATAAGAAAACAAAATAAATCAACATTAATTAACATCGAATAAGAGTAAGGTTCAATGGCCAGGGGGGACAGAAAAAACAAAAAAACTCCAGACGGAGTTTTAGAAATGGCTCCATTTTACAGCACAGAACAGTTTCTGCTTTCTAGGTTAAGTTACATCTTCCTTCACAAAGTTGTTTTGGAACAGCAAGCAGGTCCACATCTTACATCTATTTATGTACGACTACTGCTACCCACACCTCCCACATTCCATTCCCACAATTGAATTTATTTTTACTAACTTACAGCAGCTGTAATAAAGTGATTTTAAAAAGTTAGCACATATTCCATTTAGAGAGCTGGTTTATTTGTCACCAGCGTGTGATAATGATAGTGACGCGGTCGAGGACACAACTGCCCAGCCGGCCCCTAGGATCAAGCTGAGAATAAATTACTAACAGTTATGCCAGACAAGAGGGGCTCACCTCAGGGCGCTGCACGGGGGCCTTCAGCAAGAGAGCTACACCACTCGCTACAGTGAAGGACGAAATCCGAATTACGATGATCTGCAGATGTGGACTGAAATACCACAAACTACAAATGTGCTGCTTACGGATTTGCTCAGCGCTGACATCAGTCTGTTTCAGCTGTTTGAGTTTCACTGTACTCTGAAGATGTGACAGTAATGACCCCCTAAACCCCAGAGTGGCTGTCACGCAGTTTTGAAAGGATCTGATAAGAGAATGAAGGGACCGCACAATAAAACTGCCAAGAATTGTTAACAGTATCATCTCCAGACGGAGGAGCACCTTCAGCGACAGACTGCTGTCACCATCCTGCTCCACTGACAGACTAAGGAGACCCCACACTATGCGACTCTTCAGTTCCACCCGCAGGAGTAAACGTTATTATACAAAGTTACTGTCTGCTTTACCTGCATTTTTATCACTCTTTAATTTAATATTGTTTTAATCAGTATGCTGCTGCTGGAGTATGTGAATTTCCCCTTGAGATAAATAAAGTATCTATCTATCTATCTATCTAAGAAATTATACCACCCTGGCACACCAACAGAAGCTTAGGGGGCAAACCAATTCAGATCAGATATGGCTTAGTGTGCTCAAAATCTAGAAAAAAAAGACAAAGTTAACATACAAGCTACTGAGTGTTCAGTTAGTTAACTTGGATGTAAAGAAACTTAATGACTATTAGCTAGCGGTTTACTAGATAACATTTCTGAATAATCTGTCATGGATTCTTGCATTTTATTGCTCACACAGATTCAGGTAGTGGGCATCAAGCTAGGGGTTTCATTAAAAAGTTAAGCACAATTAAGAATAAGAACAACAGGATAGGATGAGACACACAAGTGACCGAGGATTACTGTGATAAACAGGAAAAGGACCAGGAGATGACACGCAGGCTTAACAACACCATACCATCACCGGGGAAAAGATAGATAGATAGATAGATAGATAGATAGATAGATAGATAGATAGATAGATAGATAGATAGATAGATAGATAGATAGATAGATAGATAGATAGATAGATAGATAGATAGATAGATAGATAGATAGATAGATAGATAGATAGATAGATAGATAGATAGATAGATAGATAGATAGATAGATAGATAGATAGATAGATAGAGCCAAGGAAGGCACAGCAGATTAAAGAAACCCCAAGCTGCATCCACAAGAAAGCTGGTAGCACACTGAGCCGCAGATGTGCAGCCATCAAATGGACAGTCACGAGGTAGAAATGACATTAAAAAAGTTAAATATAGGGATATGAAGGGCGGAGTGGGCACTCTGATGACTGGCTGCCCAGCCCTCTCTTCTTCTTCTCCTATATTACACAAGTGTGTACCTGTCCCGTGTGGCTTAATCTGCGTCTTCCACTCCACTGACCAGCATGTCTGTGTGGTCCTGTTGATGGTCAAACACTGGACGACAAAATCAAACTGGCCGTTCTGGTGAGAAAGAAAGACCAGATGACAGAGAGCAGTTGATGCAGAAAGCGAGAGAAGAAAACAAAATGGGTGTAAAATGACATGGATTGCTTATGTGTGTTATTTTTAATATACTTGCCTATAGTTAATTGTACAGTTATGCTAATGTATATGTGAATATTTATATATCTGTATAAGGGCAGCTCACAACAGGAGGCTGGGATTGGAGCTCTAACTTCTCTCTACATGGAGTTTGCATGTTCTGCCCCTGTTACTGTGAGTTTCTTCCCGATGGATCTGCTTTCTCTCACAGTCTAAAGATATGCCGGAGAGGTGAATTGGTGTGTTAATGTGACTTGTGTGTGTGCGTGTGACACCAGGTGTTCTTCCTGCCCTGGGCTCGATGTCTGCTGGAATTTGCTCCAGCGGCCCCACAAACCTGCCTTGATTTAGTAACTGGATGGATATTTATGTATGTTATTATTGTTCCCTTCTGAACATCTGCATATTTTTTTTATTTCTTTATTTTTATATTATTATGTTTTGTTAGTTTAGACAGACTGGTGGGGAGTGAAAATGAAGCCCCCTGGAGAGCAGAGCGCTGACTAGAGCCGCACAGCTCTTTAAATCCGTCAGGCTGATGTGTGACCCCCTGTGATCAGAGACAGAGACAAACAAAGGAGCCACACGGACATGCTGGTCAGTCGAGTGGAAGACGCGGGTTGAGCCACACGGGACAGGTAGGTACTTGCGGCATATACGAGAAGAAGAGGAGAGCATTGGGTAGCCAGTCGTTAGAGATCCTCATCGGTGTACCCGCTCTACTCTTCACATGTTTAACTTTTTTAATGTCCGCACATTTCGCGCTGCTGCTGCTCATTTCTATTCCGCGATTGTCCGCCTGATGGCTGCACATCTGCGGCTCGGTGCGCTGCCGGCTTTCTTTAAAAATGGAAGCTCGCTGCTGATCGGGGTTTCTTTAACCCGCGGTGCCTTCTTTGGCCTTTCGTTAGTGAAAGAATGTAAAATACCCCACCCAGCGGCCCCGTGCTCGTGCCCCGGACTGACCACCCGTGTCTATCTGTTTTGCCAGCCGGTCGGTGGTGCCTGCGGAACCTGTTATGAGCTCCGTCAATTCACGTCAAATTTCGGTAAGAATTTGGAGAGAAGCGCGATGCATTCGCTGATTTGTTACACACACTAAATGAACTCAATGATGAGATGTAACGTTCATTAAAATACTGCGCAACTTAAAAAACATGAATTGCATTTGCATCGTCGAGAGCCACGTCATTTCTGATTAACTGGGTTGTTCTTTCTTATTATTGACTAAGGGTGAAAAGTCAGCGTTACTTTTCAATTGTATCCGGCTGCAGGTCGAACACTCAGCCTTCCATCCCGTCACTACCCGATCCACGTGCGCGCAGACATATTGAAAGCCTAACATGCCGTAAAGTGTTCACGCATGCGTTAAATAGATTGAGCAGCACCGTAAAGTGTGCGATGACATACTCTATCAATACGCACGCGCGCGCGACGGCAACGGACGTAGAGATAGAATTACTAGAGGCCGCATGACTAGCAGCGTCGTACGTAAACGTCGCCGCCATATTGCGAGTGGCACTGCTGTGGATTGAAGTAGTGGATAAAGATTCAGCCTTCCACCCCGTCGCTACCCGATCCACGTGCCTGCTGGATTCGTGCGCGCAGACATATTGAAAACCTAACATGCCGTAAAGTGTTCACGCATGCGTTAAATAGATTGAGCAGCACCGTAAAGTGTGCGATGACGTAGTCTATCAATACACGCACGCGAATCGGACCGGCAACGGACGTAGAGATAGAATTACTAGAAGCCGCATGACCAGCAGCATCGTACGTCAACGAAGCCGCCATATTGCGAGTGGCACTGCAGTGGATTGAAGTAATAGATAAAGATGCCAAACGCATGTGCTGCTTGGGATTGTACAAACCGCTGTACGCTCCAAACCAAATCGCGGGGGATTATATTTCATAGGTAAGGCTGAGCAATTGTTTTGGTTATATTTGGCCATTAGAAAATCCTGTTTTATAATCTTTACTTTAGCTACGACAGGCCAAGCTAGCAAAGCTATGCATTTATGTATTCAAGTGAGCCTCCAAACAATGTTTTGGCTAAACTTATTTAGTCAGTAACTAGCTGTTAACATTTCTGAAACCTTGAAGGTTCCTAAAGAAATCTACCTCGGGAAGCAGTGGGAGGTAGCCCTTACACAGGATTTTGAGAAAGCTGTCCTGTGATGTGTGCCATGAATTTGGTAACAGATGCTGTACCTACATCATATGCTCAAAGCTACCACTCGCTCACATTAAAAAACAAAGGAAGTCTGATGATTCCTTCTGAGGGTCCAGTCAAGGTGGTCAAAGTAGCTGAGCGTGTTATCCGACAGTCAACATTAGGACAAGCTGTCAGTGGATCTTTGATCAATCAGTTTATTTGGGCTGAGATTGGTTCAGATGATGTGTTTGTTCTTAAGGAGCACATTAAGGAAACACAGTTTGAATTTGACAACCATCATTTTATGGGCATGTCTTTAGTTGTGTCTGTCTTCCACAAACTAAGGCTGCACCATATTGCCAGACTGAATACTCTCAAATTACAGAGCAGCAACATACAGAAAAAGCTATGTGAGACAGTTCTGCTTCAAGGATTTTAGATCCTATTCTGTATACAGTATATTTAAGTAACCACATTGTGTGTGTGTGTGTGTGCGAGAGAGAGAGAGATTGAGAGAGGAATGAGTGTAATGTTTTCAGAAATTATTAAGCCAATTTGTATACAATACAATAAAATTGTTTATTTTTGTCATTGAAGGTATCATTTCACTGTTAAAAGAAAGACAGACAAAGCTAACTGGCAGTTAGAAAATTCACAATTGGTACGCCAGTTTGAAAAGTTAAGTTTTGAGGGTAGTTTTAAAATGTGGCAAATAAAATAAGGCAAAGTAAGAATTAAAATAAGACAACACTAATTAGCATAGAATAAAAGTAAGGTCTAATGGCCAGGGAGGACAGAAAAAACAAACAAAAAACTCCAGATGGCTGGAGAGAAAAACATAAAATCTGCGGGGGTTCCAGGCCACAAGACCACCCAGTCCCCTCTGGGCATTCTACCAAATATAAATGAACAGTACTCTTTGTATTTAGAGTTCTCTTGGAAAGACTTGATGATGACAGTCACATGGACTTCTGGCTTTGAATCCATCAATGTAGGGGACATTATGATGCTTTGATTAGGTGGTGGTGGCGGCGCAGGTCGCTACCACAGAAACCGGAAAAAGAAACAGAAGAGATAGTAGGGGTCAGTATGGATTTTTGAGCCACCATGAATAGTTATGATAATATATTGAATATACAGAGTATCAGGATTAAATTAAGATGAAGTTATGAGATGGCCATGTTAAAGTAATGTGTTTTCAGCAGTGTTTTAAAGTGCTTCACCGTATCAGCCTGGCGAATTCCTATTTACAGGCTATTCCAGATTTTAGGGGCATAACAGCAGAAGGCCGCCTCACCACTTCTTTTAAGTTTAGCTCTTGGAATTCTAATCAGACACTCATTTGAGGATCTAAGGTTACAATTTGGAATATATGGTGTCAGACACTCTGATATATAAGATGGAAAAAGATTATTTAAGGCTTTGTAAACCATAAGCAGTATTTTAAAGTCAATCTTGAATGAAACAGGTAACCAGTGTAGTGACATCAAAACTCGAGAGATGTGCTTGGATTTTCTTTTCCTAGTTAGTATTCTAGCAGCTGCATTCTGCACACGTTGCAAACGTTTTATGTCTTTTTTAGGTAGTTCTGAGAGGAGTGCATCACAGTAATCTAGTCGACTGAAAACAAAAGCGTGAATTAATTTCTCAGCATCTTTCAATGATATAAGAGGTCTAAATTTTGCTATGTTTCTTAACTGAAAAAATGCTGTCCTAGTGGTCTGATTAATATGCAATTTTAAAATTCAGGTTACAGTCAACAGTTATCCCTAAGTTCTTTACCTCCGTCTTGACTTTTAATCCTAATGCATCAAATATATTTCTAATAACCTCGTTATATCCATTATTGCCAATGATTAAAATTTCTGTTTTCTCTTTATTTAGTTTGAGAAAATTACTATTCATCCATTTAGAAACACAAGTAAGACATTGTGTTAGTGAAACAACATCTTCGGGTCATCAGGTGCTATTGATAGATACAGCTGTGTGTCATCAGCATAGCTGTGGTAATTAACGTTGTGCCTTGAGATAATCTGACCTAATGGAAGCATGTAGATTGAAAAGAGCAGCGGACCCAGGATAGTGCCTTGTGGAACACCATATAGAATATCATGTGTCTTTAAAGTATAATTACCACAACTAACAAAGCATTTTCTACCTGAGAGGTAGGATTCAAACCAATTTAAGACACTGCCAGAGAGGCCTACCCATTGACTAAGGTGATTTCTAAGAATATTGTGATCAATGGTATCAAATGCGGCACTCAGATCTAGGAGGATGAGAACAGATAAATGGTCTCTGTCTGCATTTACCCAATTGTCATTTACTACTTTAACGAGTGCAGTTTCTGTGCTGTGATTTGTTCTAAAACCTGACTGAACTTTATCAAGAATAGCAGGTTTATTGAGGTGGTCATTTAACTGAATAATGCGTGACTTCTCTAGAATTTTACTTAAGAAAGGCAGGTTAGAAATGGGTCTAAAATTTTCAAGAGCAGAACGGTCAAGATTATTTTTCTTAAGTAGGGATTTAACTATAGCAGTCTTAAAACAGTCTGGGAAGACCCCCGTATCTAATGAGAAGTTTACTATGTCAAGAATATTATGATTTAGCACGGCCGATACTTCTTTGAAAAAAAATGTTGGTATTGGCTCAAGGACGCTGGTGGAGAGTCTCAGTTGAGAAATTATTCTATGTAAATCAGGTAAAACTATCCTGGTGAAAGAATTTAATTTGTTTATAACGGAATAATGAGGCTTAGGAGGATCCCCAGTGTTTGGGGATATATACTATATTATTTCTAATATCATTAATTTTTTGATTGAAAAATACAGCAATAGCCTCACAGGTTTCAAAGTCAAAGTGATCTTTGCAGGACAGTGGTTTTCATGTATAAAAGTTCTGATTTTACAGGTGGTTGAGGCCGTGTGGAAGGTCCCGGGGGCAGCCTGGTGTTAATCAGTCTAACTGCTTGGGGGTAAAAACACTCCTGCAGCCTGGCAGATTTGGCTTTATTGCTGCAATATCTTCTCTTGGATGGCAGAAGTGTGAAAAGTCCATGTGAGGGGTGTAAGGGGTCCTGCACAATTCTGAAGGCCTTGCGGACACTGCATTTGTAAAATATGTCCTGTAGTGAAGGGAGAGGCACCTCAATAATGTTCTCTGCTGTCTTCACTATCCTTTGCGGTCAGATATGTTGCAGTTGCCATACCAGACAGTGATGCAGCTGGTCAGAACATTCTCAATGGTGCATCTGTAGAACATGGTGAGGATGGAAGGTGGAAGACCTGCTTGCTTCAGCCGCCTCAGGAAGTGTAGTCTCTGCTGGGCTTTCTTGATTAGTGATGAGGTGTTATGTGTCCACATAAGTTCTTCAGATATGTGCACACTGAGTAACTTGGTACTCCTAACAATCTCCACATCTAAACCGTTGATGCTGATTAGGATGTGGGCAGGACGTGATTTTCTGAAGTCCACGATTATCTCTTTTGTCTTGTCGACATTGAGAGATTGTTGTCTTCACACCATTCAGCGAGCCGTTCCACCTCATCTCTGTATGCTCTTTCATTATCCCTGCTTATCAGTCCCAGCACCATCGTATCATCCGCAAACTTGATGATTTGGTTGGTGTTGTGCGTGGCGGTGCAGTCGTGAGTCAGCAGGGTGAACAGCAGTGGACTAAGCACACAGCCCTGCGGCGCTCCAGTGCTCAGTGTGATGATGCTGGAAGTGTTGTAGCCCATCTGAACTGACTGGGGCCTCTCTGTCAAGAAGTCCAGGATCCAATTGCAGAGGGTGGTGTTCAGGCCCAACCTGCTCAGTTTTACAACCAGCTTTGGAGGGATGATTGTGTTGAAAGCAGAGCTAAAGTCTATGAATAGCATCCTGATATATGTGTCTTTTTTATCCAGATGTTTCAGGGAGAGGTGAAGGGCAGAGCATATGGCATCCTCAGTTGGCCTGTTTGAGCGGTATGCAAACTGAAGAGGGTCAAGGGAGGCAGGGAGATTAGTCTTTATGTGTGACATGACTACCCTTTCGAAGCACTTCATTATGATTGGCGTGAGTGCAACTGGTCGGTAGTCATTCAGGCATGTCACTGATGACTTCTTCGGCACTGGTATGATGGTGGTCGACTTGAAGCATGCTGGGACTGATGACTGGCTCAGAGATGTTTCACTGAAGAGCAGGTTTCACTGGAAGTACAGTGCATCTGGAAAGTATTCACAGCACATCACTTTTTCCACATTTTGTTATGTTACAGCCTTATTTCAAAATGGATTAAATTCATTTTTTTCCTTGGAATTCTACACACAATACCCCATAATGACAACATGAAAAAAGTTTACTTCAAGTTTTTGTAAATTTATTAAAAATAAAAAAAACTGAGAAATCACATGTACATAAGTATTCACAGCCTTTGCTCAATACTTTGTCACTGCACCTTTGGCAGCAATTACAGCCTCATGTCTTTTTGAATATGATGCAACAAGCTTGGCACACCTATCCTTGGCCAGTTTCGCCCATTCCTCTTTGCAGCACCTCTCAAGCTCCATCAGGTTGGATGGGAAGCGTCGTTTCACAGCCATTTTAAGATCTCTCCTGAGATGTTCAATCGGATTCAAGTCTGGGCTCTGGATGGTCCACTTTAGGACATTCACTGAGTTGTCCTGAAGCCACTTCTTTGATATCTTGGCTGTGTGCTTAGGGTCGTTGTCCTGCTGAAAGATGAACCATCTCCCCAGTCTGAGGTCAAGAGCGCTCTGGAGCAGGTTTTCATCCAGGATGTCTCTGTACATTGCTGCAGTCATCTTTCCCTTTATCCTGACTAGTCTCCCAGTTCCTGTCGCTGAAAAACATTCCCACAGGTGCCTTTTGATAAACTCCAGGCGGGCTGCCATGTGCCTTTTACTAAGGAGTGGCTTCCATCTGGCCACTCTACCATACAGGCCTGATTGGTGGATTGCTGCAGAGATGGTTGTCCTTCTGGAAGGTTCTCCTCTCTCCACAGAGGACCTCTGGAGCTCTGACAGAGTGACCATCGGGTTCTTGGTCACCTCCCTGACTAAGGCCCTTCTCCCCGGATCGTTCAGTTTAGATTGGCAGCCAACTCTAGGAAGAGTCCTGGTTGTTTCGAACTTCTTCCACTTATTAATGATGGAGGCCACTGTGCTCATTGGGACCTACAAAGCAGCAGAAATTTTTCTGTAACCTTCTCCAGATTTGTGCCTCGAGACAATCCTGTCTCAGAGGTCCACAGACAATTCCTTTGACTTCATGCTTGGGTGTTCTCTGACAAGAAATGTCAACTGTGGGATCTTTATATAGACAGGTGTGTGCCTTTCCAAATCATGTCCCATCAACTGAATTTACCACAGGTGGACTCCAATTAAGCTGCAGAAACATCTCAAGGATGATCAGGGGAAACAGGATGCACCTGAGCTCAATTTTGAGCTTCATGGCAAAGGATGTGAATACTTATGTACATGTGCTTTCCCAATTTTTTTTTTATTTTTAATAAAATTGCAAAGATCTCAAGTAAACTTTTTTCACGTTGTCATTATGGGGTGTTGTGTGTAGAATTCTGAGGAAAAAAATGAATTTAATCTATTTTGGAGTAAGGCTGTAACATAACAAAATGTGGAAAAAGTTATCTGCTGTGAATACTTTCCAGATGCACTGTATTTTGGAGGCATTCCTTTGCGTTACCTGGGTTTAGCAGACGATCAGTCATAGAGAATAAGACTCTGGGATTACTAGCATTGTTATTTATAATCTTGGAGAAATAGCAGTGCCTCTCAAGACGGACTGTTATTGTATTTTGTTATTTTAACCTTCAATATCTCGCAGTGGATAGTTAGTTTAGTTTTTCTCCATTTGCGCCCAGCTCTACGGCATGTTCTCTTTAAATCAGACACTCTTTGGGTCTTCGATGGTATGATAATGCTAGAAGATTTTTTAACTGTCTGTTCAGGTGCATCTATGTCAACGGCAGCTCTCACCTTAGTATTACATTTTTCCACCTTACTATTTACATTGCCGTGCTATCATAGCACTATAAATGGACTGATTGCTTAGGATGTTTGTTAAGTTTTAAAGCTGCTGCTGAATTAAAGAAGCATTTTTTTTAACAATATGCTTCTCATGAATGTTTTCTATCAATACTTCTATATTAAATAGTTAAATAAAATGGTCTGATAGACCAATATCAATGATCTGCTTTACATCAACTTTTAGTCCTTTGGTAATTACTAAGTCTAAAGTATGACCTTGTTTATGTGTAGGCTGACTAACGAGCTGTCTCAAATCAAGGTTCATGAATTCTTTTACTTTTTGGTCACACTGATTATAGATATGATAGTTAAAGTTGCCGACTATTAAGAGTGTGTCATAGTTCATAATTATAATTGATATTAAGTCTGAGAATTCCTCTAAGAAAGATGTGTTAAATTTAGGAGGTCTATACATGGATAACACTAGAATGTGAGAATCTCCATAAATAACAATGGCGAGATACTCAAATGTCAGTTTTGGCAAATTCAAATCATCTTTACACTTTTGCCTGCTTGAGTAAATGTTTGCTAAGCCGCCACCCTTCTTTCCCTGGCGATCCGCCTGAGTAAAAAAAGTGCAATCCGGAGATCTTTGATAAAAAACATCTTGTTGGTAATCCTCTAACATTTAATAGTGCCATATTTAAAGTTTCGGAGGAGCAGAGCTGAATTCTATGTGCGTTATTGGTATTTGGAAAAGAAGTTATTTTTTTTAGCGCCGCTCTGCGTGTATTTTTTATTTAATCTTTAATCTGTCTTTATACTTTTAATATATTGTTCATCTAAAGTAGTAATTGTAATTAAATTATTAGTGTTTATGCCGCGCTGCCTAGATTTTTTTACGTGCAGTAAGATTAGTTATTAGAGTATTAATGTTGTGCACTTTTACAGAAGACTTTGTTAAGCAATTATGTCCTAGCAAAGCATTAGTATTACGGAAGGGGTTAATAGTAGAAATAGACAATCAAGACAAATTACCTTAACCTTAATAGAACAGAGTTTGACGTGTGGTGCAGAAAGTACAGCTGCAGATGAGGATCTGAGTAAGCGAGAGGAGTGTCAGTCTGTAGGAGATCAGTGAGGTAAGGGGGAGCTTTAAATGTTCAGAGCGGTATTTAGTATTGTATTCTGTAGTTAACAGGGAGCCAGTGAAGTTGAGAGAGAAGAGGTGTAATATGCTCAGTGGATTTAGAATAGCAGGTTATTATCCTGACAGCAGAATTTTGAAGAAGTTGTAAGTGATGGATACGTTTTTGTGGGATGTCAGATAGCATAGCATTACAGTAATCTATACGTGAGGTGACTCTGGCATTAACGATCCTTCAGTACTGTGTTGCGTAAGAACAGGATGAAGTCTAGAAATGTTTTGGATGTAGAAGAAGGCAGCCTGAGAAATGTTACCTATATGGGAGGAATTATTTAATAATTATAATAATTATTATACATTATTAGTGTATAAATAGATTTAAATAATTGCATTTAAATGATTCGCCAAAATCTGTTGTATGTAAACGATACTGTTTTAAATGTTACTGTTTTTTCATCAGAAAACCTGGTTTCCATGTCTACCTGTATTAATTTAAATGACACTTTTGTCATTATACATTTATACAAGTATGTAGTGTTTTTATTTTTCCACTCATGTAATAAATTATATAAAGTCCCCTTTCCTTTTGATCTATTGTTGCAGTTTCCTTCTATGGACAAACTGCGTTTGTTTAAAAATATATTTAGATATCAATTGTTATTTATACAATTGCCATTTTTCTCACGTTTACAAAACCTAAAGTAGCAAACCAGTTTTATATAAATAAATGGTCCTTTTTCAACAAAAGAAAAGAATTAACACTGTTTTGCATGACATTGTGCTGACTGTCCCAGTCCTTAGTGTTATGTTAACTGTGACAGTCCACTTGTTAAAATTCTTTAAATTCTCAATTGTGCAATCAGGTCATTGCTGAAGGAATCAAGAGTATAAAGCCATTGGTTCAACAAAAAAAAAAATAATTATTTATTTATTTATTTATTTTTATATAATATTACACACACACACACAGAGTTAGGTCTATAAAAATTTGGAGAGAGACAACTTTTTTCTAATTTTGGTTCTGTACCACAATAATTTTTTTTTTTTTTTATTAATTTTATTACACTCCATACAAAGCAATCAAGTTTTTACAAAAAGAAAAATAATAATAATTATTACTGTATTTTTTTTGTTGTATTTTGAAAGAATTGTTATTATATGTAGCATCAATTTTTTTTCTTTTACATTATACATACATTAGACGTGTTACAATCTCTGTATATCTGAACTTCTAATGTGATTTGCTCAGGTGTCATTACTTACATGAAAACAAATTTGTTTTTCTCTCCTGCCTTAGTTTTGTTTTAATTTAAAATTAAGTCTCAGTTCTTTCAAAATCCAACAACAAAGCACAGTAACGTAAGTAAATAAATGTTATTTTGCAAAACAGAACAGCATCGCTGTATAGTGACTGGTGGTACTGATGCACCTCAGTCTCTGTGTTTGTGAGGATTCACTTTCTGAGGCTTACCTGTCTAAAATTAAAAAGCTGTGTTAGTTACTGGACAGAGTGAGAAGACATCCATCCATCCATTTTCCAACCCGCTGAATCCGAACACAGGGTGACGGGGGGGGTCTGCTGGAGCCAATCCCAGTCAACACAGGGCACAAGGCAGGATCCAATCCTGGGAAGGTTACCAACCCACTGCAGGACACACACAAACACACCGACACACCAAGCACACACTAGGGCCAATTTAGAATCGCCAATCCACCTAACCTGCATGTCTTTGGACTGTGGGAGTAAACCGGAGCACCCAGAGGAAACCCACGCAAACACGGGGAGAACATGCAAACTCCATGCAGGAGGACCTGGGAAGCGACCCCAGGTCTCCTAACTGCGAGGCAGCAGCACTACCACTGCACCACCGTGCTGCCCGTAAGAAGACATAGAGTACAGTATTCAAGGCAGCAAAATATTACAGATTAAGTAATAAATATGGGGAGGTTTTGCAGGAATTGTTCATAAATTACTTCTGAAACTGAAATCCTCAGTAGATTTACCTATAGAAATAGCAAATCTAACATCAACTGCACATCATCTCGAACTGGAAATCTTTAAAGCAGAAGAAAAGAACATCCAGTTGTGTCTCAGAATTTGGGTATACTGGCACCTGTTCAGCCACTGGTTACCACCTGGACCTGGAATCCTGTAGGGTCAAGAAAAAAAAAAATACAATGAAGGTGCATTGTACTTCTAACTGCAGCAATAAGAATGAAGTTTTTTTTAAGGCCTTCTCCATTATATTCAGTTAAATGTTTGTGTGTGTGTGTGTGTGTGTGTGTACTCCTCCTACACCAACCCTCCTACACCAACAGCTTAAATGATAAACTAATGACAAATAACAACAGCAGGTCCTCAGCCTGTCATTGTGCCACATCAGATGCACACCACACTTCTCTGATGGCTTTGGACATCATCCATCCATCTATCCATTTTTCAACCCACTGAATCCGAACACAGAGGTCTGCTGGAGCCAATCCCAGCCAACACAGGGCACAAGGCAGGAACCAATCCCAGGCAGGGTGCCAACCCACCGCAGGACACACACAACCACACCCACACACCATGAGGAAACCAGAACACCCGGAGGAAACCCACGCAGACACGGGGAGAAAATGCAAACTCCATGCAGGGAGGACCTGGGAAGCGAACCTGTGTCTCCTAACTGCGATGCGGCAGCGCTACCACTGCGCCACCGTGCCACTCCGTTTTGGACATAATAAATTTTAAAATTGCCTGCTTTTTCTACCAAACAAGGATAAAGAAATCCATTTCAAAATTATGAATAAATAGTAGCCAACTAACAAATAAATTCATAAGTATGACATTAATATATCATCTGAATGTAGTTTATGTACGAATGAAGACAAATACCCTCTCACATTTCTTTTACTTCTGCTCCTATTCCAAAATGTTTTATAAAGATTTATTTCTGTTACTGTCTTGAATGACAAAACAATCTCTCATTGTGTAATTCTTGTTCTTCTTCTGTATACAGTTTTGAAGACTAAATGTTAGAAAATGCAGTAACTATGGTTTCCTTGCTTCGTAAATTTCCTGTTCATAAGTGTAAAGTTTATAATGTTTTACCCTCTGTTACATCTTTCTGTATGGAAATTATTATGCTAGAAATAGCTTTTAAAAACAATAAACACACTAAAATAATTAAACCATGTAAGATTCTGATCTGCTTCATTAAAAATGTGTAATGCTATTATCTGCATCTTGCTTTCTTGAAATAACTTAGCTGTTACTTCTCTTGTATGTAATTTAGCCTTTATCTATACTAATAAAAGGCAAAGTCCTCACTGACTCATCACTAAAAGAGAAGGCTGAAATTTGGCAGGCTGTTTCATTATAGCTTACTTACAAAAGTTAAGCAGGTTTCATTTCAAAATTGTACGCATAACAGTCATAACTGAATCATACTTACATACATATATACGGCCATAGCCTGCAGCTTGGTCGCAGTGTGAGGCAGAGTTGCGTAACCAATTACCACGCCTCCCACGTAGTTGGCTGCCTGCCTATATTGCGTCCTCCATACCCACGCCTCCCATGTAATTGAGTGCCTGCCCATATAAGGCCATCCGTCAGCAGCAATCCAATAAACACGCTGCTACTATGAGGTGTTTGTCATGCCTAAGACGAATACGATTTTCGTGAGATACAAGTTTAGTAAGAAGACGCAAGGTATAAACGAGACTTTTGATCACTTTGTACCGGAGTTAAAATTGCTGGTGAAGGACTGTGCTTATGCAAATGAAGATGAGATGGTCAGGGATAGAATAGTTTTTGGCAGAAACTCAGCAAAAGTGTGAGAGAAACTTTTAAGTGCCGGGTCTGAGTTAACATTAAATAAAGCCGTGGTCATCGCAAGATTGCACGAGATAGCACAACCACAGCTGAGAACCTTCGCTGCATGTACTCCGAGTGGCTCACGTGAACTGACTGTGAACGCAGTACGCACACAAAAAGCAAGAGCTCCAAATAGCACTGAACAAAAAACGCATTACACAATTGAAAAGGCAGCAAAAGAATATGAAGTGTGTGACGCATACAAGCATATTCATAAGTGCAGGTACTGTGGAAACAAAGCACACGGTGGAAAAATTCAATGTCCAGCTACAGACAGTGTAAAAAATGTGGTAAATTGAACCACTTTGTTAAAGTTTGCAGGACTGGGAATGGTTAACCCGTGTATGCAGTGTGTGATGTCTCAGATAAAGAGGAAGATGAGCTGTTTATTGATGCAGTAAGAAAGGAACAACCCTCTGAATCTGAACAAGCCTTTGTAGACATATCAATAGGAAAACAAGGTCTAAATGTTAAATTTAAATTAAGTTCATAGACACTCTGCCGCTAAATATTTGCAGGCAAATCCACAACTTAATACCGGGAATGCCTGTTAAACATCTTAGATTTACGAGTACCGATTTGGGTAGTGAACATTTCGATTAATGAAACCTGTTATATTTTCAACGGTTGACAAACACGGAATATAACTTGAATACAACACATCCTCCAAATATGAACCTGATTGAAAGAAATAATGATAATCAAATCCTTGATGACAGCAATACTCATAACAGTCACAAAACAATTACATTGACAATCATGTTACGTTATTTTTAAAATGTTTCCTTTTCTTTTTCATAACTTCTTTAACACACTACTTCTCCGCTGCAAAGCACGGGTGTTTTGCTAATATTTTGATAAAGTCTGGGTGTTATCTTGCAAAAATTAAGTTGCCCCATGCTCTCATTCAGATTTTTCTGATGAAGGAAGTCAAGGAGATCAGTGGGAAATTTTCCTGCAAAATTATCCATGGCATACATTACAGTCAGTTCTGTTTTTAGCCGAGACAAATCAAAAACCGCTCCATGGCTCTTTTTTTTAAATCGGAGAAGGCTGCATGCGTGAAATTTTTTTTGTGTTCCCGAAACCTCTGGGGCTCGAGGAGCGTGACAAACATCAGGCTTTCATGGTCTTGAAATCTGATCTGTGTCTGGCAAATAATATTGTCCAGAATCCTGCCATGGAGTTGGCCATGGTGCCCGCGAGGACGCTCGGAGCACTTGCAGTGCGTTCAGCGGCCTTATACAGTTCCTCATATCGGCTTCTATTCAATCAATGGGTCTGAATACGGTGACTTTGCCGTACGGCTGCTAGAGGGCCCTACTGACACCAACTCATAATCTGAATGGTTGAAGCAACAGATTAATCGTCATTTATTCTGTTTTAGAGTGCCTGCATAATGGATTGTGAAAGCCTCTCTGCCTGGCAACAAATAATGGCTGAAATGTGATTGGTTAAATGCTTTAATATGAAACTCCGCCTCCCACAGCTATCGAGCTGCAGTCTATTACAGTATATGGACAAAAATAGATTCCAGTTATGACCATTACGCATAGAATTTCAAAATGAAACCTGCCCAACTTTTGTAAGTAAGCTATAAGGAATGAGCCTGCCAAATTTCAGCCTTCTACCTACACGGGAAGTTGGAGAATTAGTGATGAGTGAGTGAGTGAGTGAGTCAGTCAATCAGTCAGTCAGTCAGTGAGGGCTTTGCCTTTTATTAGTATAGATAACTATTTAATCAACTTAAAAAGTGCATTTTACGGTGGCACAGTGATAGGGCTGCTGTCTCACAGTTAGGAGACCCGGGTTCGCTTCCCTGTCCTCCCCACGTGGAGTTTGCATGTTCTCCCCGTGTCTGTGTGGGTTTCCTCTGGGTGCTCCGGTTTCCTCCCACAATCCAAAAACATACAGGTTAGGTGGATTGGCGATTCTAAATTGGCCCTACTGTGTGCTTGGGGTGTGTGTGTGTGTCCTGCAGTGGGTTGGTGCCCTGCCCAGGATTGGTTCCTGCTTTGCGCCCTGTTTTGGCTGGGATTGGCTCCAGCAAACCCCCGTGACCCTGTTTTCGGATTCTGCGGTTTGGAAAATAGATGGATGGATTGATGGAATTCATAATTCATGACAATACCACAACAGTGCGAAATGCGACGTGGTGTCATGTGGAAATTAGCAGGGCCTTTTCTCGAAATGTACCCAAATTGTAAGTATATTCTGACATACGGAATTTGACCTTGAAGAGGGATTTTTAAAAGGTTCCTGTTACAATCATCTAAAATATAAATATCCGCACAGTGCAGCCAGGTCTTCTGAGGTTGGAACGCCTCCCGTCATCCTTCAGACATCCACAGTCGTACCTAAGATCCATGGGGAGGTCATCCTCCATGTTTGCCCCACTTTTTGAGTTTTCAGTTGGGACTGAATGCATTTTTAACGTCACACACTCTCTGTACTGAGATGATGTCACAAAAACAATTACAACACAGTCCACACAAACTCACAGACTCATTGATTTTTGATCTAATAATGATTGTTAATATCACAAAAATTACATAATTTTAAGAAGATCAAAAGTCTGTTACTCTCTGTTTAAAATGTTTTCATTTACAGCATATGAGGCAGAATCTCAATGAAGCGGAACTCGTGAGTAGTGACGGATAATATGCGACACGGAGGAATTAGAATTCATAATAACAGGGACGAGTAAAAATTACGACTTTCAAAAATGGACACTGTAAATGTTAGCAATTCACTATATCATTTAAGAGGTGTGTGCATTTCCAAATTGATTTAAAAATTAAGTAAGCCATCTGTTATACTAAACAGTAACTTTAAACGATACTTCAATGAAGCGCTCTTCTATAACAATGAAGGTTCACACTGTCATGTTGGATGGTTGAAAGGTGCTGCTTGGCTGAAACAATTGATTGTGATTTTTCCTTTAAGGGAAGTGGCGTACAGCAATCAGAAATGAAAACACACATTTAAGCATACTGGACAGTAGTTTATGTTACGTTTATCTACAATATAAATTCAGTATGACTGTCAGAAAGTCCTTTGTCAGGTTAAATCGTGACCTCTAATGGCAGAATATTAGAAACACTTGTAGAACTTTTCTTTCACATATTTCTGGGTGATAGTTCAGGCTTTGTACGTCATTCGTTACTTTGTTTACTTGCTGCATGTTGTGAGAATAGTTTGTCATTTTCTCATCACTTGAGCCATTAATGCTGTGTGTCCTTGCGGAAAAGTGCGTCTACAGTATTTATAGATAATTTGATATAAAGAGGTTCAAATGTTTGTAAAACTTACAGGTGCAGAGTATTTTTAAAAGGTGTATTTGTATGTAATGTTGTGACTTAGTGTATGTATTTAATTTTGTTTACAAACCACAGCAACAAGAATTAAAGTACTTTCTGAATTCAGATTACATTTGAAGTTAATCCTTACTTCGATATTTGGAAAGGAGAATTTACAAAAGCAAAATTGTACCACCGTGGAGTTAATATCGGCACCTCCCGTGGCCAGACATCTGATCGTGTCTACTGTCATTTGGATTTTATCTCACCCATATTTCTTACACCAGCCTGTCGTACCGAGGCCAGCCCTCATTTATAATAACACCAGTGTCATTAGTGTCTCCAACTACTCGGATACAAATTTGAATACATTTCACTGTGAAACTCATAATATGTATAATATATAATGTAAAATAAAATAATATATATTTGATCTAAAGTATCAGACAAACTCAATTCCTGCAAACCAATAACAAATATTAATTGCCAGCAACTATCTGAATTGTCATTTCAGTCTGTCAGTGAACTCAGCCGAAGTGTTTAATATCAATACAAATTAGAAAATATCACTGGAGGGTTAAATATCAAATGTTTCCTAGACTTGTAACAAAGTACTGTACGGCACTATATGGCTTTGAATGGGTTGCGGCTTCATAAAGCATCCTTTGAACTCCACATGTCTGCTCAGTGCTTCAAAGTATAAGGTGCTCAATTCCACTGCGCTTGTCCACTTGGCGTTTCAAATCCTTATCCATCGAGTCTCATTTGAACTGTGCATGATGGAAATGTCAGACAAAATTAATGTTTGTAGGTCATCAATACATTTTAAATGATTGTGTCTGTAATAATACTTAGGGTCAAGAAACACAACTCTAAATTATACCTCTTCTAAATGCTGACTGGTAGAATGCTTAATACTGCAAAGAAGAGCTTTAGTATTACGAGTCACGACTCCTCCATCACCATAATGCTCTCTTCTCATAAATACAACCCATCCCTTTGCCTCTTTTCACTGATTTGTAAAGATTTATTAAAAGTTAAGTGTTTCACATGAGTAACAAATCAAAACGTTTGACTAACAATTTCAGTTGTTGCTATGGCTAATGATTGCAGGAAAGGGGTTTGAATTATTAAATATTAAAGTAATCACTTTGAATTTGTTCTCTCATTGATTGGGTTGGGGGATGGTGGTACACGGTAACTGTGTTGGTGACTGGGATTGTGCTCCTGTAACAGAAAGATTGGTTAGGAATGATAGAGACAGGAGATCCATCATTTTTATTTAAGGAAATGTTTTGTTATTATTCTGTGCTGTGATTAAGATGACTTTTACTGAGCCCCTATTTTGACCTCCCTCCTTGACATTTGTTCACGAAGGAGGGATATTACTGCTAAAGGCAGAGGCTTTTAAAGCAATTCCTGATAGACAGATAGATAGATAGATAGATACTTTATTAATCCCCAAGGGGAAATTCACATACTTCAGCAGCAGCATACTGATAAAAAAACAATATTAAATTAAAGAGTGATAACAATGCAGGTATAAGAGGCAGTAACTTTGTATAACGTTAACATTTACCCCCCTGGGTGGAACTGAAGAGTCGCATAGTGTGGGGGAGGAACAATCTCCTCAGTCTGTCAGTGGAGCAGGACGGTGACAGCAGTCTGTCGCTGAAGCTGCTCCTCGGCCTAGAGATGATACTGTTCAGTGGATGCAGTGGATTCTCCATGATTGACAGGAGCCTGTTCAGCGCCCGTCGCTTTGCCACGGATGTCAAACTGTCCAACTCCATGCCTACAATAGAGTCTGCCTTCCTCACCAGTTTGTCCTGACGTCCATGCTGCCTCCCCAGCAAAAAACTATGTAGAAGAGGGCGCTCACCACAACCGTCTGATAGAATATCTGAGCATCTTATTACAGATGTTGAAGGACACCAGCCTTCTAAGGAAGTATAGTCGGCTCTGTCCTCTCTTGCACAGAGCATCAGTATTGGCTTTCCAGTCCAATTTTCATCCAGCTGCACTCCCAGGTATTTATAGGTCTGCACCCTCTGCACACAGTCACCTCTGATGATCATGGGGTCCGGGCGGGTCCTGGGCCTCCTAAAATCCACCACCAGCTCCTTGGTTTTGCTGGTGTTCAGTTGTAGGTGGTTTAAGAAGCATCATTTAACAAAGTTCTTGATTAGGTTCCTATACTCTTCCTCCTGCCCACTCCTGATGCAGCCCATGATAGCAGTGTCATCAGCGAACTTTTGCACGTGGCCGGACTCCAAGTTGTATTGGAAGTCTGATGTATATATGCTGAACAGGACTGGAGAAATTACAGTCCCTTGTGGCGCTCCTGTGCTGCTGACCACAATGTCAGACCTGCAGTTCCTGAGACGCACATATTGACGTCTGTCTGTAAGATAGTCCACGATCCATGCCACCAGGTATGAATCTACTCCCATCTCTGTCAGCTTGTCCCTGAGGAGCAGAGGTTGGATGGTGTTGAAGGCGCTAGAGAAGTCCAGAAACATAATTCTTACAGCACCACTGCCTCTGTCCAAGTGGGAGAGGAATCGGTGTAGCATGTAGATGATGGCATCCTCTGCTCCCACCTTCTCTTGGTATGCGAACTGCATACCAAGAGATGGCATTTGGACCTGTGGCCTCAGGTGGTGAAGGAGCAGCTGCTCCATGGTCTTCATCACATGTGACATCAGAGCAACAGGCCAGAAGTCATTCAGCTCAGCAGGACATGATACCTTTGGGACTGGGGTGGTGCAAGTTGTCTTCCAAAGCCTCGGGACTGTCCCCTGTTCCAGGCTCAAGTTGAAGATGCGCTGTAGAGGACTCCCCAGCTCCAATGCACAGGCCTTCAGCAGTTGTGGCAATACTCCATCTGGCCGCACTGCTTTGCTGGTATGACGTTTCCTCATCTCTCTGCTTATCTGGGCTGCTGTAATTGTAGGTGGGCGGTAAACTCTCTCCTATGCTGGTATCAGTAAAAGGATGGGTGGAGGGTGCAGTACTCTGAGGTGATAGTGAGTTAGGGTGGTCAAACCTGTTAAAGAAGTTTTATCAGATTTGCTCTCTCCATGTCTCTCTTGATGGTGGCACCCCGCTTCGAGCTGCAGCCAGTGATGACCTTCATCCCATCCCACACTTCATGCTGTTATTCTGCAACTTCTGCTCCAGCTTCCACCTGTACTACTCCTTCGCCGCCCTGAGCTGGACTTGGAGTTCCTTCTGCGCAAGCTTGCGCTCATACTAATCACCGCCTTTACAAGCCCTTTTTTTCTGGTTCAAAAGGCCCTTGATGTCACTTGTAATCCATGGCTTGTTGTTAGCATAGCAGCGTACTGTTCTTACTGGAACTATAATGTCCATAAAGAAGCTGATGTAGTCAGTAGTGCAGTCAACAACCTCCTCAATGTTCTCACTATGTGATCCCTGCAGAATATCCCAGTCCGTAATTTCAAAGCATTCTCTCAGAGCCTGCTCTGCCTAAGGGGATCACTACCTGAATGATCCTGTGGTTGTAGGTAGCTCCCTCACTCTTGGTTTGTAGTGAAGCTGAAACAGAACCAGGTTATGATCTGCTTTCAAAAGTGCAGGCAGCAGGGTGGCTCTGTATGCGTCTTTAACTTTTGCATACAGTAGGTTAATAGTCCTATTTCTTCAGGTGTTACAATACACATACAGTGAGAAGGCAGGTAATGTTTTGTCCAGCGTCACATGGGCCTCAGGGTGTTATGTTTGTAATTTATCCACATCGGAATGGATGATATCACCCGCTATCTCCATGTCCGTTCGAGGAGGGATGTAAACAATAACAACAATGATGGGCTAATAGGGATGCAGACTTACGACAAACAGTTTGCTGTCCCTGCAGCAAGTGGAGATTTTGACTTTTACATGTCCAGAGTTGCACCACCTTGTATTCACATAGAGAGCTGTGTTTATCTGCACTGTTCTTTAGCTTTAGCTCTCAAGTGAACCTTTAATGTCAACCTCCGTAAAAGTCGCCGGGTTTTCTTTTCACCACAAGGAATGTAAAGTGATGTCCAGGTGTTGTTTCATGTTGAATGACAGCTGTATTTAGTTGTGCAGAACATACTTATAGTCACATTACACTTTACATACACAGTACAGTATTTCAGCTACAGAGTTTGGATCACTGAGTACTAACAGCACTCACCTTGGAGTGTCCTGTGTGTGTGTGTGTGTGTGTGTGTGTGTCTGTGTCTGTGTGTCTGTGTGTCTGTGTACCAGTGACTGATCTGCGCCGTTTCTCTCAGCCTCTCTGATGTGCTGCGGGTGGACATCTTTGAAATGCGTTGTGCAGAACATTAGAACACTCTAGACGAGAACAGGCCATTCAGCCCAACAAAGCACCAGTCCTGTCCACTTATTTCTACCAAAATAACATCAAGTCGAGTTTTGAAAGTCACCAACATCTTACTGTCTTTCACACTACTTGGTAGCTTATTTCAAGTGTCTATCGTTCTTTGTGTAAAGAAAAACTTCCTAATGTTTATGCGGAATTAACCCTTAACAAGTTTCCATCTGTGTCCCCGTGTTCTTGATGAACTCATTTTAAAATAACAGTCTCGATCCACTGGACTAATTCCCTTCATAATTTTAAACACTTCAATCATGTCACCTCTTAATCTTCTTTTGTTTAAACTCTATAGCAGAGCAAATTCAAACTGGTCTGCCACAGTACTTCAAATATTATATCAGTTAGAGCATTTGAGTGGATATGCTAGTTTTTTATGGGTCCCACCACATAAAGGAGTCAAAGGAAACACAATTGTTGATGATTTTGCAATAAAAGCAACTAAAATCTTATATTATTGAATTAGAATTAACATTCAGTAAATCAGAAGTTAACAGACTGACACGAATAAAAATCGATGAGATGTGGCAAATCATGTGGGACACTGACAGTAAGGGAAGGTATATGTACAGAGTAGAAAGCAGAGTGAGATTCATAGAAAAAGCAGGCAGAACAAGAAGAGAAGAAATTATATTAACATGCATCGGGATTGGGCATTTTAGGTTAAATTATACACAGTTCAAGACAAGGCAGCACCAGTCTGGAGTGTGTAGATCACGTAATCAGCTAGAGACTGTAGAGCGTGTATTATTAGGGTGTGTGGCGTATACATTACATCAAGTTCAACGTTTTAAATCTCTCAGAATGGGTAAATTAACATTACAACAATTATTAAAGTATGGCGATGAGTGTAAATTGATTCATATTAAGTTATATAAAAACTGTAAGGTTATTTGAGAGTGCGATTTTTCGCTGAAAAGTCTTCACATTAAGAATTTGAACACGGAGAGATAAAGATAAGGGCTTAGGGTTTGGAGATAACGTTTTATGGATATGTAAGTTCTCATTCGCTCAATTCAGAGTTACTGCACACGATTTAAGTGAGGGGCGAGCAACAAGACCTCCAGCCCAGCGTCGGACTTTACTCGAGTCAATCCCCATGTGACTGCCTGTGTGTCTTTTCTATTCAGTCATCAGTGTGTGTGTCTCCAGTTCACTTCACGTTTTCGAGTGCATTTTCTTCTTCACATCATCCAGTCACAGTCGCCACCTCCTACTCTACATTTTGATTTTTTAACATGTATTCCTACAGTCCAAGCTCATTTAACAAAGATTAGGGAGAAAGTGGTGCAGATTGATTTACAACTCCAAATGCCACCTTCAACTGACCAGCAGAAAGCTAGTAATTACATTAATTCAATAAATAATCACAATTTGAGGAAACAGAGGCCAACAACAGCCACTGTTAAACATAACATAAAAAAATATCGATTTTCGCTAATTGATTTGTGGATTAATTATTATGTAGGGCTAAGATTTACCTCTTCAGTGCTCACTTAGACGATCACAGCACCAGCTTTTGATCTCAATCAGCAAGATCTACCCCCAAAACAAAGTAAACTCAAGATCATAAAATCAATTTAAAAGCCACCACCAGGTCAAATGTTTACCTCTACTGCCCCCTCAGTCAGTCCACACGGTGGGTGTCTTTCTCACAGCACAATAATCACCTCACACACGAAATGCTGCACTCTTAAGAAATACCAGCAAAAGTCTCACCTCCACTCGGCGATGTCACCTGTTTGTCCGCCTGCGACCAAACTCCCTAATTATTAAGCTGACCACCATGACCTCCCTTACTAAATGGCTCAGAAGACATATGTGTTGTATCAAAGTCACTCTTCTGAAGTTGTACCCATTAGAATTAAAAATGTGCTGCAATTTAAACAAACAAATTAAGAAAATCCAGTGTCCAGCAATAGATAGAATAGACTTAGTGGAACTTTATTTGTCACAAGGTAGAAGTTACAGAAAATATAATAAAGGTAGATAAATAAGTAAATAAACATACACACACACTTTGGTCTGAACACACACCAGAAAAACTGTGAAGGAAGAAAAATAAAAGGAAAAAAATGTTCTGAATTGGCTGTCACAGTCAGCGTGAGACATTAGCAGACATATTACTGTTGGTATAAAAGAGCCCCATAGATTTTCTTGACACACTTATGCAGAATGATTTGAAAGAACTCCATTTTACTGTGTGAGAGGGAGGATGTGCAGCATTGTTCATAATGGCTCTCAGTTTTGTTTTAATACTCTCCTCAGCTATGAAATCCATGGGATCCAGGGTGTGTCCCATGACTGATCTTGCCCTTTTAAATAGCCTGTTCATTCAGTCGGCCTCTCTTGACGTGATGTGCACAGCTCAGCACATCACAATGTAGAAAATCACACAGGTCATCAGAATGTGATAGAAGATGTGAATTATGTCACTTCCCACATTGAAGGAACACGGCCTCCTAATTGAAAAGAGGCCGCTCTGCCCTTTCTTATTGAGTTAAAACATTTTTTCCTTTTAGCACGACACTCATCCATCCCTGTAATGGCGGTGCAGTTAAAGAGCTTAAGTCAGGTCAATCAGCTATTTACTAATGGACAAGGGATGGTCACAGTTTAACAGAACAATACACTTTATAACCTTTAGTGACAACAAGGTGGTTTTATTAAATCTGATAGCCCAATCAAAAGTTATGATTGATTCAGTGGGTAAAGAGGGTTCTGGTGGCCTTTAATGAATTGAAACGGTTTGTCAAACCTACTGACAGAAATAGAATTTCCACACCATCAGTTACACCTGTCAGCCTAAGCTAACAAATCCCTTATTTCACTTGCTTGTCTTCTCCTGTTGCAGCTGCGCATTTCAGCAAAGTTAAGGTCCTCTCATCTCCTCCCTCCTGACTTTTCTGTTTCTTAACACAATCCTGTGTGCCTACTTGTACAAACCTTCATCAATATCATTTACATACAATAGATTTTGGTGAATTATTTAAATGCAATGATTTATATCCATTTATAAACTATTATTGACAATTATTTAATAATAATAATAATAACTAATAATAATAATAATAATAAGTTATTATTATTATTATTAAATAATTCCTCCCATAAAAGTAACATTTCTCGGACTACCTTCTTCCATCTCTGAAACATTTGTAGACTTGTTCTTGCTCAACCCAGTTCTAAAGTATTAGTTAATGCCCGAGTCACCTCACGTATAGATTACTGTAATGCTATTCTATCTGGCATACCACAAAAATGTATCCATTGCTTACAACTTATTCAAAATTCTGCTTCCAGGATAATAACCTGCTGTTCTAAATCCACTGAACATATTACACCGATTCTCTTTAAACTTCACTGGCTCCCTGTTAACTACAGAATACAATACTAAACACTGCTCTTAACACTGAAAGCTCTTTACAACCTCGCTGATCTCCTACAGACTGACACTCCTCTCGTTCACTCAGATCCTCATCTGCAGCTCAACTTTCTGTACCACACATCAGACTCAGTGCTATGGGAGCTCGATCGTCTCTCATAGTGCTCCTCATCTCAGGAATTCTCTTCCCTCTCATAATTGTCAGCTCGATTCAATAACACATTTTAAAACTACCCTCTAAACTGATCTTTTCAAACTGGCATACCAATTGTGAGTTTTGAACTCTTAATGCCAGTTATCTTTGTTTGTTTGCTAATTATTTCTTTTTGATTTATCATTCTCTTGTTTTAATTTTACTAATGTTGTTTAACTTTATTGTAAGGTAACCTTGAGTGCTAATTAAGGAGCCTATTAAATAAAATGTATTATTATTATTAATATAAACTGATAAGACAATTCTGGAACCCCAGCAGCACTGTATGTTTAATTTAAGTAGTGAATACTGCTGACCCACAACTGTGTAAGATGGTCTTCTTGTTTCAGAGTCTGTTGGACCTTTACTCCACTCCCAATATTGTTTCACATCTAATAATCTGAAACGAAGAGCATTGAGTTACTGTCAGCATGTTACAAACTGTCTAATTTTACATAAACCATAACATAGAGCCTGTTCTAAAATGATATTCAAGTGTCTTTAGACATAAGTGATGAAGTTTTAATGAAATTGATTCCTGTTCTATTCACAGAGAAAAAGAAAAAGCTGCTGTTTGCTGGAACATCTCAGTAGATGTGAAACAGGACACCTGTGATGTGGATGCAAATATCATGGAGAAAACTGTAAATATTAAGGAGGAGGACTGTCAGTGGGAGTCCATCTACCTTAAACAGGAAAGTCTGAGCATCAAGGAGGAAGACAGTGAACTGCAGGCATTGGGCATTAAAGAAGAACGTGAAGAGAAGTCTGTCAGTATTGAGACATATAACCGTACAAATCTGGACAGTGTAAAAGAAGACAACCTTCATGATAGGTGTCAAGATGGAGTGGTGACCAGGTTGAGACTCTTCTCATAGCAGACACTTTTCATCTCCAGAGCATTCTATCAATGTGAAGTCAGAATCATTAGAGTCCGGACCAAAGAGGGCTGAGGAAACTACATCTGTTAGAGCACAGAGAAATAAGCGACCACCTTCAAAGAAGTCTGGAAAAAGTAAGTGCAAAATAAAAATGAGTAAGATTTAGGTTTGGGGTTTATGAACTTCAAAGGTTGGATCTTGTGATTCTTAGGAGAAACTTAGAAATAGAGTGCAAATACTTTATTTTATTGTGTGTTTAAATATAGCTTGAGATTTTATCTATTGTTATGTAAGGTTTAGCAGTTTGCTATTCTTCCATTATAGTGAATTTATGCAGAAGTCCTCAGCCTATCTTAGATAAAGAGTGCTATACAAATGTCCAAGAGCAAGACAAAGGTATTGATCCCTCTGGAATTTCCTGGGTAACCATATTAATTCCTCTTAACAATGTAGTCCGATCTTCAACTAAGTTTTGATTACAGACAGCCTCAGTTGTCCTAAACTACTGTAATAACACAAACAATTGGACGGCTTCTTGTCAGTCCTGAACACATTGTTTAAACATTCACAGTCCACTCCATGACCCTCCTATCTTTACAGACTGGTTGACCCTTCTTTAACAGTAATGACCTCCACAACATTTTGTAGCTACTGATCAGCAATGAATTTTAACCCATTCCTTCATTCCAATCCTTTTCAGTTCCTTCATCCCTGAGAGCCCTTTTCTGATCAGTTCTCTTTAGGTCAGGCCACAGCATCTCATGTCTCTAACTGGCTATTCCAGAACACCAGTTACCCTATGTTAAACCCTTTCTTTTTTTGATTTCTTCCTGTGTTTGGGCTTATTGTCCTGTGTCATCACTCAATTTTTCTTAAGCTTCTACTTTCCTGATATTTTTCTGTCAGATTTCTTGATGATATTTTCAATTCAGTGACTGATAATCATGTCAAGTGTTCCAGGCCATGAAGAAACAAGCATGCCAAACCATGATGCTCCATTCACCTTGAGTCTTTATTATCAAAGTCCACTTTTGTGTTACCTCCAAACATGGTGTTGCATGTTTTGACCAAAGACTTCAACTTTTGTCTCATTCATTCATAGAACATGTCTGTTTTGGAACATCGTGATGATCTTTTACAAGTTTTCAGACGTGCAGTGATGGTTTTTGCTAGATTGTGTTGATCTCATTGGTGTTGCCCTTCTGTAAACTACAACCTTATGCTTTTCTCCATAAGAATACAAGGACAGAGACTTTCTCAAGTCCTGGAGACTTCTGCAGGCACTTTGCTCTGCCTGTCTGGGTCCCTATTCATCTCTGCTTTCATGCTGTGATCTTTGTGGGTTGCCCTTTCCAGTAGTGAGTTTCCTCCATATTCGTAGACAGTATGGCTCTCTATGCATTGATGGACATCCAGGTCTTCAAAAATTATTTTATCACATTTGCCAGCTTTACACATCTCTTCAGTTCTTATGAGGTTCTTGTGACATCCTTACAGAAGTATTTGGATGAAATGTCAAACATTTGGATTACACATTGAAGCGCCGGATTAGAGAAACAACTTAGACTAACATGCTGACATCATTCTTAAATCATAAAGTGAAAAAGTCTGTGTGTTCTGTGCTAGTCTGTGCTCCTTCTATGTGAGTGTGCATTAAATATGACTTTTGCTCCGAAACGCTTTGGTTTTTTTTTGTAGCTGTTAAGGAGCAGAGAAGCAGTTTAATAGTTTTTCACGTTTTTTATATATATATTTATATATATATATATATATATATATATATATATATATATATATATATATATATATATATATATATATATATATATACAAAGTGTTTTTTTTTTTTTTGTGATTCACACAACAGCAGGTGTTACTCCAGTTTTACTCCAAACTTTGGGTCTGTGGGGCGGAGGGTGGAGGAAGCTTTTGAAGTTGCCGGCAAGTCAGTGTCACAGCAATAAGCAGGCAAAAGCTACTATGATTGGTTAGCAGAAAGAAGTTAAACATTTTACATATGATGCGGGATGGATTCCAAGCAATTAATAAAATCTCTGGAGTGGGAAAATAAGGAGGTAGAAAAGAATCTGCAAAGGAAAAAAAAGAACAATTGAATAAATCATTTAAGATGAATAACCCCAATGCTAACAGTAGTGCATTTGAGAGCAAACATTAGGAAAGATATGTCTAAAAGACAGTTAAAGAGAAATATTGCAGCTAAAGATATTCTTTCAGTATTTTAGGAGTAAAATAACAGTCAAGGAGGAAGTGAAGTGGCACATCTATACTAATAAAAGGCAAAGCCCTCACTCACTCACTCACTCACTCACTGACTCACTCACTCACTCACTGACTCATCACTAATTCTCCAACTTCCCGTGTAGGTAGAAGGCTGAAATTTGGCAGGCTTATTCCTTACAGCTTACTTACAAAAGTTGGGCAGGTTTCATTGCGAAATTCTACGCGTAAGGGTCATAACTGGAACCTATTTTTATACATATAATGTAATGGAGTTGAGTTAGAGATGACCGTGGGGGGCGGAGTTTCGTGTGACATCATCACGCCTCCTACGTAAGTACGTAGAGAACAAGGAAGAACTCCAAACAGCGATGAGCACAAAACGCCATTTCACAATTGAGAAGGCAGAAAAACATTATGAAGCAAATGATGCATACAAGCATATTCATAAGTACAGCTACTGCGAAAACAAAGCACGGCGTGAACCATAAGTTTATATTAAATTAAGTTCATAGACAGGCTGCCACTAGCGTTTGTAATTTAGTGCCTGCCCATATAAGGCCGTCCATCAGCGGCAATCCAATACAAACACTGCCGGTAAATATTGGCACCAGTACAGCTGGGAACCTTCAATGCAAGAACACCAAGCGGCTCACGTGAACTGACGCAGTGCACAGACAAAAAGCAACAGTTCCAAAGAGTGCTGAACAAAAACCGAATTACACAATTGAGAAGGCAGCAAAAAAATATGAAGCGTCTGATACATAGAATCATATTCATATGTGCAGCTACTGCGGAAACAAAGCACACGGTGGAAAAAGTGAATGTCCCGCTAAAGGAAGACAGTGTAAAAAACCCGTGCATGCAGTTTGTCACATCTCAGATAAAGAGGAAGACGAGCTGTTTATTGATGCAGTAAGAAACTAATCGATGAATGAAACCTCTTATCTTTACAACGATTGACAAACACGGAATGTAACTTGAATACAACACATCGTACAAATACGACCCTGATTGAAACAAATAATGATAATCAAATACTTGATGACAGGAACATTAAATAACACTCACAAAACAATTACTGTATATTGACAATCATGTTACGTTATTTTTAAAATGTTCCCTTTTTCATAACTTCTACTTCTCCACTGCGATACGCGGGTGTATATATATATATATAAATATATACCCCGATCTACAGTACATACTCTCACATAGACAAGCCACACGCTGTGGCGCAATTGTAGAGTCTTCGCCTCTAATGCCGACATTCGAGGTTCGATTCCCGAGAGGGATGCACTGAGTATGTACGTGCTACCGATTCATTTTACCTTCACATCTCCTTGGTTTGGGACGTATGAAAAAATATTCGGTTAACACAGAATCATGTTACGTTATTTTTAAAATGTTTCCCTTTATTAGCACAAGCACAGCTGAGAAGCTTCGATGCATGTACTCCATAACGCGTTAAAAAAATAACGTATTTAATCACACTTTCAATTCCAAGCAAACGGGAACTTTTGTCAATGCATGATTTCCTAGTACATCCATTACACTGATGCACACATCACAGCTACAAAAATGTTAGAGTCGGAATAAAGCGCATTCTTACGACTGATCGTTTCGACTTCCCGAGCGAAGCCTTGATAAAAGCATGGTTTTGTGCACACTGAAAAGCAAGCAAAATTAGATGCATTACAGAAAGCGGACTTTGTGGCTCTTACTGGGGATCATTGGACTTCTGTGACCGTTAGTAATTCTGATTACATCTAATTACAAAATGTTCAATGAACACACTGTTTTAGCCTAATGTACAAAATAATTTTGGCTAAGGTTACTCAGAGTTTAAAGATTAAGTTGGTCAAATTACCTTTTATGTTTCTGACTTATTTTTTAAGAAGAAAAACTGCACTTTATGTTGAAATTTTGGTTATTATTATTTAAAGACAATACTATTCTGAAAATCTACTTAAAGTACTTAAAATACCACTTTATTTTTAAGTCTGCCCAATTTTAACCAGGGATGATATTTTTGTTTCTGTTTTGAATTCAAATGCAGTTTA
Organism: Polypterus senegalus; assembly: GCF_016835505.1. NCBI lineage: Eukaryota > Metazoa > Chordata > Cladistia > Polypteriformes > Polypteridae > Polypterus > Polypterus senegalus. The sequence continues at coordinate 181,747,534 of NC_053161.1, forward strand.
AAGGCTTTTTTTTTTCCGAAATTAAAACAGCTTCAGTTTACAATATTCATGTCCATGTCTATTATTTGATTCTGTCGCCCACTAAAACACTTTTAAATTAAAAAAAAAAAACATTTGCGATTTGGGGCAAATTTACGTGTGCGATTACATACGATTAATCAAGATTAATTCTTACACAGCCTCTAATTAATTGGATTAATTTTTTTAATCGAGTCCCACCCCTAATATATATATATGTGGATATATATGTAGATTTGTATATATATATGTGTATATACAGTATATATGTAGATATGTATATGTGTATATACAGTATGTATATATGTGTGTGTGTATATATACAGTATGTGTATATATGTATATGTTTATATGTATGTTTGTATATGTATATATATATAACTGTATATATATATGTGTATAGATGTGTGTGTATATATATATATATATATATATATATATATATATATATATATATATATATATATATATATATAACACTCATGACAATGACAAAACAATTACATTGTCAATCATCTTACGTTATTTTTAAAATGTTTGCTTTTCTTTTTCATAACTTCTTTAACACACTACTTCTCCGCTGCGAAGCGCGGGTATTCTGCTAGTGAACAATAAAGGGGAATTACAATGCTCAGGTAGTGAAATATAAAATGCTCTAAACTTGCCATTTTCTGAAGATTTCATGTCTGAAAAAGTGGATAACCTCTCAGTTGTAACAGGAACTACTAAGGAGGTGTGATGATGCGGGTTCTGCTCAACACTCCCATCTTGCTACTGGGAGCGCTTGAACCCGTCACCGTCGGTAATGTTACCGGTGCCTGGCAGTGAGGCACAACATAGCAAGGGGATTGTGCAAAAAGTACAAAGGGCTTTTCTTTAAACCAACAAAACCATAACAGTGTCCAAATAAATAATGCAGTGCTTTAATCTTCAATAAATAAATAATTCATAAAACAGGGGTGAAGTGGCGGTTAAAACAATAAATAAATCCTTTAAAACGACGAGGTTAAAACAATGTTGTAAGCATTCCTTTTTAAACACAAAGCCCGATGTCTTCTTTTACCTGGCAGCTCCCCTGCTTCTACTATATGAGCCCTACAACAGGAGAGTCGCCCTACCTGCAGCTGACCTCCTTTCCACTACTGATCTGGAGGCTTCCCAATCGCTGGCTTCAGTTCCGCTTCATCCAGACCGAGACTTGGCTTCCCTAACAACCAGGATGCTCACGCCAGGAAATTCATCTTCCAAGCCTCCCGACTCCGGCGGTCTTCTCTGCCTTACGCGGCAACCCATCCTTCTTCCGGTTACTCCCACTCTTCATAAAATGCTCAGCGAGAGCGACCATTACTTATGGCCCTCGGGTGTCAGCCAAACACCCTGCTAGGCCTCACTGTCCAGCTGCCTGTGAGCGCTCACTCACTTGCTCTCTCTCTCTAACACACACTGGATTTCTCTTCACTGCTTCCTGTTTTTCTACCACACTCCTGCAACCTCCGTTTCTTTCCTTCATTTCTCTTCTCTCTCCTAGCCTAGCCGCCTCGCGATTTTATTTCTGATGAGGACATGGCAGCTGTGGCAATCAGCAGCTCCCGGGAACAATTATGGATGCGGACGGTTTCTCACCTGTGCACTTAGGTGAGAAACGGCCACATCATGAATTCCCCAGGAACTGCTTCGGCCACACACCACCACACTCCCTTGCTAAGCCATGAGTTCAACGATTTTTTATTTTAAAAATGGCCCCTTGACATGAACTGCTATACCACAGAAGGTACTGAGGGATATGGAAATTGTAGAGAGAGAAGTGCTGTGAAGATTGAATTGGTTGAAATCAAACAAATTATCAGTACCAGATGTTATTTATCCTCAAATGCTTACAGAGTTTAGTAAATATACAGTATATATAATCCTCTGATGGATAGTTTATAGTAGTCACTGCACATTGGGACAATTTTTATGAACTGAAAAATGTAATCCCATTAATATAGAAAGTGTGATTGGGAAAACTGAAGTTTTAACAGGTTAGTAAGCTTAACTTGCATCACAGGAAAATAAATGAAAGGAATTATTCAGGAAAAGATTGAGTGACACATGGTAAGAACAGGAGTTTTACTAAACAGTCATCATGGATTCAAATGAGGGAGGTTGCGTTTTACTAACATGCTGGAAATCTATGAGGAACCAACCAATGGATATGATCAAAGTGGAACAGATGATATTATTTATCTGGACTTTCAGAAAGTATCTGATAAGGTGCCACTAAACTAAATGAAGTGAAAGTTCACAGTGTGGTGTGCAGATGGGTGCAGAATTGGCTAAACACAGGAAGTGGAGGGTTATGGTGCGAGGAACCCTATCAGAACTGAGTGATTTATAAGAGTGGTGTCCTACAAAGGCCAGTGTGAGGGCCACTGCTATATAAATATATTGTCAGTGATTGTGAGACAACTGACTGGGAGAGAGCTGAATGGCCTACCTACAGTGGGCTGGCGCCCTGCCCGAGGTTTGTTTCCTGCCTTGCACCCTGTGTTGGCTGGGATTGGCTCCAGCAATCCCCCGTGACCCTGTAGTTAGCATATAGCGGGTTGGATAATGGATGGTTGGATGAATGGCCTAAATGATAGAAATACCACGCCAGACCAGGGGGCAGCAGGGTGCACTGACTGTCTTTCTCAATGGTTCTGCATGGAAAATCCTGCAGGGATCTGGCACCAATGATGACAACACTTCCGGTTCCGGGTCTGATGATGTCATTTCCTTTACCGGCCTTTAAAGCTGCCGTTTTACCTCCATAATATCCAAACTATTTTGGACTCAAACCTGTGAACATCTCTTTTCAATTTATTTCAATTTTGCAGCCGAGAAACAATATATGGGTGGCTGCCCCAAACATTTATGATGTCTGTGACTCATCTTTGTGACAGTGGCTTTTTAATATCGGTCAAATTTTCCCAAATCTATCTTGAAAGTGCGCAATATATTCAGTATATTGTTAGAGGGAAGAGCCTCTTCTTCCCGTCCTTTTAAAATATCCCATATTCCCCGAGGTTGTCATCCTTATAACAATTTAAAAGGAGAGAACCCTGTCCCTGCTGACCACCTTGCAAAGCATTTGTTTTTAAACCATCGGTTTGTGGATGATACACCGCGGCCTTTAAATGCTATTTTTTTGAGTAACTTGGCCATTTCCCTAAATGTTTTCTGACGTGAAAGACGTCTCTTGGCCTGTAAGGACTTCTTTAGGGATGCCATCACACGCAAAGACCCCTACAATTTCCTGTGCGACAGCTTAAGACATGGCTGAGCGCAAGGGAACAGCCTCTGAATATTGAGTATCATAATGATATCAATGATTTGGATGAGAATAAAAATAACAAAGTGGTTAAGTTTTCAGATGATGCCAAGGTAGGTGGATTTGGCAGATAATCGAGAATGTGTTGAATCATCACAATAGAGGGATTTGGACAGTACACAGGCTTGGGCAGATTTGTTGAAGATGAAATTTTAATTTAAGTAAATGCAAAGTTTTACATGTAGTAACTAAAAATGTATGGTTTGTATACACAATGGAAGGATTTATGAGTTGTAATGAAGTCATCACCACCGACTCCTAGAGAGTTCAGAAGGCATTAAGAAGGCTAAGAGAATGTCAGGTTATTTAGCGCCCTGATGTGTGGAGTACAAGTCACAGGAGGTTATGCAGAGGCTTTATAAAACACCACTGGCCTCATCTGGAGTACTGTGTGCAGTTTTAGTATCCAAGCTACAAAACAGACCTAGCAGAGGTAGAGAAGTCCAGTGAAGAGTGATTAGGCTATTTCTAGGGATGTCGAGGTATGAGTTATTGTGCCGATGTGAGTTCTGCTCCATACTCCCATCTGTCTTTCGGGAGCTCTTGAACCCAACACCGTCGGTAATGTCACCGATGAGCTGGACAACAATGTAAGAAGAGAATGGTGAGAAAAGTGCAAAGTGCTTTATTATAACAACAATCAAAATCAAAACAGTGTTCAAATAAATAAGTGCAGTGTTGCTCAAAAATCTTCAAATAATCCAATAAAACGCTGTGAATTGTGGAGGTTAAAAACGATAAAAAAACGATTTGACTCCCCTGCTTCTCCCATCCAGGCTATGCATCAGGGGAGCCACCTTACTTGCAGCTGACCTTCTTTCTGCCTTCTCCTGTTGATCTGTTCACCTCGCTGATCCCTGGATCCAGTGGGCTTCACCTGACTGTGACATGGGCATCCACGCTGGGGCTTTTACATCCCACGTCCCGACTCCCACTGTCTTACTGGCCTTATGTGGTGAGCCATCCTCCTTCCGGTCGCTCCCACTCCTCAATAATGCTCAGTGGGAGCGACCACTACCGCCTGCTCCCGGGGTGCTGGCCAAACACCCAGGATCACTGCTCAGCTGTAGGTGTTCTCTACTATTAGCACCTTCGCTAGTTCATGCACCGACTTTTTCCTCCCTGCTTCCTGCCTTCTCTCCTTGTGAAGGCAATCACAGTTTATCTTTCTCCACTTTAAGCCCCTCTGTGAGCCCACCAAACACAGCTATTAGTTAATTAGGAGGGATTGTGACACCAAGGCTGACTGAAAGGCACTTACAAATTTTTTGTCCAGAAGGATGTTAATTTGGTGCCGGCCCAAAACATGTGACCCATTGAGACTGGGACTTAATTGTAGCACTTGCAGGTTGGATCTTGCCCTGGAAACATTTTGTACAGTTTCAAACAAGACAGATGTGCTCGATATATAATTTTTAGTTGACTAATTGTATGCTTTGCACATATGGAGCTCAAGTGGATTCTCTGCATTGCTACCTTCCACTCCTTTTCTGATATGTTGAGTAAGAGATGTTTTTTTCATTGTCCTCTTGGATCTTTGAAAGGGAGGGACTGTAAAATAATTCTATATATTGCAGAAATACTGTCTGGGTCCATGAAATTGACCAATATTTTTTCCAGCATAGAGGAGGGTGCGAGATCAGAAAAATTTGGCAGGTGCTGTTTAACAAAGTTTCTAATTTGAAGATAGTGAAAGAAATGTGTTGCTGGAAAGTTACATTTGGAATGTAATTGTTCATAGGATGCAAAGATGTTCTCTATATAAAGATCTCTCAGTGATTTAATCCCAAATGCTTTCCAGATATTAAAAACTGCATTTGTTTGTGAGGGTTGAAAAAGGTGGTTCTCATACAGAGGTGCCACAGATAAAAGATTCTCTATCTTAAAATGCTTCCTACATTGGTTCCATATTCTGAGTGAGTGAAGCACTAACTTATATTTATTAGGACACAAAGCAGGGAATATAAAGAAGTATTGCGGGCCAAGCCTGTGTATGTTCATCCATTTGTGTCCATGTTCGGGATTTAATAGCTTGTATGTTTGCTGCCCAGTAGTAAAACTGAAAGTTAAGTAGATCCATGCCACCTTCTGCCTTAGGTCTTTGTAAGGTCGCTCTTTGGATGCCTGGATGTTTTGAGTTCCAAATAAATTAGGTTATGTTTGAATCTGATTGCTTAAAAATGATTTATTGATGTATATTGAAATATTTTGATATAAAAATAGAAGCTTAGGAAGGGTAGTCATCTTAACAACATTAATTCTTCCAGCGAGAGTGAGAGGAAGAGTTGACCATCTATGTAAGTCTTGCTTAATTTTTGGATAAATGTCATGACACATTCTATTTATTGAAGGTGCGCTTTTCATGCTTGGCATGGCATTCTGTTTTATATAGTAACCTTCACAATGGCTGAGACAATAAAACATTCTTCTTGCATTTACTCCTTTAATCCACCATATAATATTACAAATTAAATAATTCAGATGTAATTAAAATACAGATTACTGATTTTCATTTAAGGGGATTTGCAAACATTTCAGTCGCACCTTGTAGAAATGATAGCACTTTTTCTGAATCATCCTCCCATTTCAGGGCACCATAATGTTTGGGACAATTGGTGCCAGAGGTGTTTGTGATTCCTCAGGTGTGTTTCATTTCTTTAGACTTGCAGGCCTAAGACACCTCAGCGTACTCCTACCTACAGACTACCTTTGGTCTCTGTAGTTGTCATTGTTCAACATGATGGCAAGAGCTGTGCCAATGAAAGTCAAAGAAGCTGGAAAGTAATAATTAAATCATTAAGAGACATTGGAAAACCTTAAGATTACCCAATTCAAAGTGTCTGGGATATTAATAACAAGAAAGAACACACTGGTGAGCTTAGTTATCATAAAGGGGCTTGTAGGCCCAGTAAGACCACCACTGCTGAAGACAGCAGACGTTGCTGCAGATTTCTTTTTGATCACAACTTGCACAGCCTGATGGTAATGATATTGCATATATCTCTTGTCACACACCTACGCATGGGAGGCAGCTAAAAGGATTGAGTAAGGGCAGTTCCGAGGCATGGCGGGATGTGGCAGAGTGCACTGACTCTTTCTCTCCCTTTCCTATAGACCATTCACAACAGATTCCACCTGGCTCTCTTGACATCACTTCCGGGACCGAGCCTATGGATGGAGGCCTTGCCGGCTCCTGCCCCTGTGATGTCACGTCTGGGCTCGAACCAATGGCTGAAGACCATGAGCCCAACCCCTATGGTCTCACTTCCTGTTTCCCTCTTTAAAAGCCTGTACCTTTTCTCTATTCCCTCAGTTCGGTCTTGGACTCGGTTGTGTGCACATCAGTGCAGTATTCATTTTAAAATGACTTTTGCAGCCAGGAAATCAATTATACGGGTGGCTGCCCCAAACCTTTCTATGACTCTGTGTCGAGTTTGTGACACTCTACTATCTTAAGTATACCATCCCATACAGATGGCATTACGTGGCTCAGGGTGACTGAGAGATTATTCACCAGTCAGGCAGTTCACACTGAAAAGCCACCATTGCCAAATAACCCACAGCTGTTAAGATCTGTAAGAGCAAAGGGATTGTGTGATTTCTGCATGGTGGACTCTCTAAGGAAAGCTGCAGTTCAGCACACACTTCAAAGAGGATGACAGTAGAGAGTTTAAATCGGCTTAGAATTCAGTCATAATTATTAGCCCAAATGTCATTGTGATACATCAAAACTCACTCTTTGTGTAGCCTGTCAAACATCAGAATGTGAAATGTGTAATGAAATGAAATTTTCTATTCAGTTTTTCGTTTTTCCACCTGGAGTTGCTAAATTGCCACCACAAATAAATGAAGTCTGCATGGGATTTACAAATGTTTAAAACTTGAGGAAACTTTGAGCCAATTTAAATGGCAAGTTCTAGTTTTATAAATCCTAACTTTTGCATAAGAAACAGCTTTCATATATGTTACCGAGCATAAGGAAGTTTTATACATGTGGCTCTACTGAGCAGTTGTAATAAAGGACATAAAATTAACAAATTAAGTGTGTTTTCCAAGTACAACAAAAGTTTTATAATTGCTTATGCTGATCAAGATTGTTCCTAATTTCAGCCATCATATATTTAATGTGAGTTAATGTTGATAATAAGGCAACAAATTGAAAATAAGCACGTTTTTTTTTTTCCTTTTTGTTTTAAATTTTACACAGGAAAGAATAATCACTGCTGTGTGGAATGTGGCAGAGAATTCCCAAAAAAGAGTGCTCTTCAGAAACACACTAGAGTTCACACTGGAGAGAAGCCCTATTGCTGTAATGAATGTGGCAAACAGTTTTCACAAAAAGAAGATCTTCAGATACACACAAGAGTTCACACTGGAAAGCCCTATTGCTGTAATGAATGTGGCAAACAGTTTTCACAAAAAGGAGATCTTCAGAGACACACAAGAGTTCACACCGGAGAGAAGCCATATTGCTGTAATGAATGTGGCAAACAGTTTTCAAAGATGGCCAGTCTTCAGAGACACACAAGAGTTCACACTGGAGAGAAGCCATATTGCTGTTATGAATGTGGTAAACAGTTTTCACAGAAAGGCAATCTACAGAAACACACGAGAGTTCACACCGGAGAGAAGCCATATTGCTGTAATGAATGTGGCAAACAGTTTTCACATATAGGCAGTCTTCACAAACACACTAGAGTTCACACTGGAGAAAAGCCATATTGCTGTAATGAATGTGGCAAACAGTTTTCACAGATGAACAGTCTTCAGAAACACAGTAGAGTTCACACCGGAGAGAAGCCATATTGCTGTATTCAATGTGGTAAACAGATGGATAGTCTACAGATACAAACGAGAGTTCACAACAGAATAAAAACAGCAGAAGTTCAAAATTCAGTCCAGAAAAACAAGAACCCTTCAGGACTCAAGAGTGACATTCAGTCGTTTCCTGAAAAGTAAGCAAACTAAACTATTGTTAAGAAATGAATCTCAAAGAGAAGCCATATTGCTGTTTGGAACGTGGCAAACAAATCTGTCAGAGCAGTACACTTCAGAGAAATACCAGAATTCCCACCGGAGAGAAGTACAACTGAACTGTCCTGACTAAAGAGTGAGGTTCACTCCTGCCTGGACAGTAAGCACATGTAACTGACACAAATCCATCCTAATAAGTGTTGTGTCAAAAAAAAAAAAAAAATCAACATGTAGGAAACATTGAAGTTTATATCCTTTTTCCTTCACCTGAAACAAAATAAAGAACAGGGCATCATACAAATGGCTTCTCACCAAAGACCCTACAGCCTCCACCGTACGTCTATCTCTGTTTTCATAACATGCGTATTACATATAGAACTATTTACAATATTTTATACACATTTCATCAGAAAAAAGAAAAAAAAAACACTTTACAATATACTGTCCATGGCCTCACACAATAATAGTTTAGCTTTAATATATTATACATTTTGCTATTTTAATATAACAAAAAATTTTAAAACTTGACAAAATCAAAAACAAAAAAAAAAAAATAGAATAGTTTTTCATACAAACAGCTTCTCGCCAATGCTTATTAAATAACAAATCAAATCAATTACTAATAATTATAAACACAAACTATTAATACAAAATCAATAAAATAAAATGTAAAATAAAAATTAAAATCCAAAATATACACATGATCATGCTGTTGTAAAAGGTTAAAAAAATGTATGTACATAAAATAAAACACACCAATATATATATTTTTTTGCTAATATTTTCTAGTGTTTGAATGTCACATTCATAGTGTTTGGTGCTCTGCTGAATACTGTGTTAAGGAAAATACCCAAACAGTTCACTAGATGGCACTATCGCTAGGGAGGAACCATAAAACACCACAGAGGCAAGCATGGCAGATTAAGTCTTGCGGCCAAACAGAACGCAAACTAAAGTTTGTGCCTCTTTGTTTGTAACTACAGGTGGGTTAATATTCCTCCAAACAAGATGTAATACTCCCGAGTAAGACATAAGAATGTTGTGAAGCTGTGTATATTACGTTCAAAGCTGGGAGTTTAGTATTTTTTGTGTAATCTGATGAAAATAAGATGTTTAGCTGTACCCGGAAGAGCTAAAGCCACGAGGGTTGTTTTCACATTAAGCACCAGAGGCGTTAAAGGGCTGAAACACATCTTGTCTTGGTTTATGTCAATGTATTGCGGTATGTTTATGTGTTTATTGAATATGAGCAGTTTGATAAGTGATAAGTTTTCAATCATAGGGTTTTAAAGAAAAAACAAAGATGTTAGCTGGATAATTTTATATGGAGTTAAATGTGTTCTGTAATATTGTTAATACAGTACTTGAAAATATGGTATGAAGACTGTAATATGAGCTGTTACAGTTAGTGTTACATAAACTACGGACTTATTGTGTTAACTCTGGAATAAATGTCATGTGTTTGTGGTTATAAAAAATTTGATTAAATCCTGCAGCCAAGCGGAACGCAAACTAAAGTTTGTGCCTCTTTGTTTGTAACTACAAGGTTTAGGAATACACTTCTCCCTGACATCCACCAGTCCAGGGAGGATAACACTGTACACCACGCCGAATTATGTTTCATCACTGTGGCAGCGCACTAAAAGAAGAAATGCTTTTTTAAATTTGATTATGTTTTTGTTTGTTTGCTTTTTATAATAGAACATTACAAAACTGTATATAAGAACTCGGGTTTACATAACTTATTTAACACTTGAGAATTGCCAAATAATATACATGTCAAATAAATAGAATAAAAGTAGAAAAGGCTTGGAGAGAGCTGACTTACCTGTACAGCATCCACCATCGCCTGAGGGTGCCTGGCGTCTGTGGGGAGTCGCATTAATTAGCATCCATACTCCTAAATATGACACTAAGTTTACACAAACAATTGCTTTTTGGAAAATTTATATCTAAAAGATACAAAAAAATTAAAAAGACTACACTTTGCTGCACATATTGCCATATTGCAGTACTGGATGTGGCCAACAATTCTCACAAATCGGAGTACTCTGGGCCAGAAAAGAATTCAGACTGGGTGCCACCTCCAGAAGTGGGCTTTGTTGGAGAAGATCTACATTGGGGGCTATCAACCCGTTGTCATGGCATACCACCCCAAAAATATAAATGTTCTGAAATACCTGCATTTTATTTTGGTGTTAAATAGTTAATTACTGAACTGTTGTTACAGTGCATCCGAAAAGTATTCACAGCGCATCACTTTTTCCACATTTTGTTATGTTACAGCCTTATTCAAAAATGGATTAAATTATTTTTTTTCCTCAGAATTCTACACACAACACCCCATAATGACAATGTGAAAAAAGTTTACTTGAGGTTTTTATAAATTTATTAAAAATAAAAAAAACTGAGAAAACACATGTAGATAAGTATTCACAGCCTTTGCTCAATACTTTGGTGATGCCCCTTTGGCAGCAATTCCAGCCTCAAGTCTTTTTGAAGATGATGCCACAAGCTTGGCACACCTATCCTTGGCCAGTTTCGCCCATTCCTCTTTGCAGCACCTCTTAAGCTCCATCAGGTTGGATGGGAAGCGTCGGTGTACAGCCATTTTAAGATCTCTCCAGAGATGTTCAATCGTGTTCAAGTCTGGGCTCTGGCTGGGCCACTCAAGGACATTCACAGAGTTGTCCTGAAGCCACTCCTTTGATATCTTGGCTGTGCGCTGAGGGTCGTTGTCCTGCTGAAAGATGAACCGTCGCCACAGTCTGAAGTCAAGAGCGCTCTGGAGCAGGTTTTCATCCAGGATGTCTCTGTACCTGAATTTACCACAGATGGACTCCAATTAAGCTACAGAAACATTTCAAGGATGATCAGGGAAACAGGATGCACCTGAGCTTAATTTTGAGCTTTATGGCAAAGGCTGTGAATACTTATTCCTCCATTTTTTTTATTTTTAATAAATTTGCAAAAATCTCAAAAACTTTTTTCATGTTGTTATTATGGGGTGTTGTGTGTAGTATTTTGAGGAAAAAAATGAATTTAATCAATTTTGGAATAGGGCTGTAACATAACAAAATGTGGGAAAAGTGATGCACTGTATATTAAAGTAAAGGTGGAATTTCTTTTTCACTCAGAAAATTTTCTTTCAGAGAGCTTTTATAACGTACTAGCAATGTTAACCTGTCAGAATGTTTTAGAATGAATTTCAAAAGGATTTGATATGTTATGACTGATAGGCACTGGCAGTGTGTCACCATGAGGAGGTCACTTCAGTTGTCTGTGCTAATACTGGAAAAGCAAAAGAAATGCCAGCAATTGTGTCTCAAATGTTGTAAGTCTCCTCAGCATCAGTAAATATTATTATTATTCCTGTCAAAAAGTTTAGTAAAGTCACGCCTTTTGAACAGATGGGGTTTCCTGTTCCTGAGAGACTTTCCATTCCACTATCTTGGTTTACCTACAGTGTGCTTACTTTATTGTTGTATATTATTTGCTGCTTTGAATAAATTACAATCATCTGTCTGTCATCTCCAGTCATCTGATGGTGACTCCTGCTCTGAGTTTTCTGTTGGCCAAACCCTGTGAGTTAGCACATTTTCCAGAGGTCTGTGAAACCCCTCTTTTACATGGTCTTTTGAGCCGAAAGCTAAACTGACCAACCCGAGAGCAAAATTGACAAGGCAGTGTGTGCGGAGGAGCCTAACCTCATCTCTAGTTCACTGGGCATCGATGTAGAAGAGAACATCTGAGCTGACATCTCCACATTCAGCCAAACCCATCTGTGGGCACCATTATGGCCTTTCAGACAACGGGCTCAGTGCACTAAGCTTGAAGTACTCGGCTGAGGCTGCTGAGAGACGAGGATTCCATCTCACCTTTTGGACTGGAATGTGAGATACTGTCCTTCAAGAGGTAACGTGTTGTCCATCACGAGCTCCAAGAAAAGCACAGATAGCAAACTGAGAAATGCAGTGAAGTAACCGATCAGTTAAATCACATCATGGCAGCAACACATGCAGTGTGCATACAGCTTTACTCCGACCCTTTGTTTTTTCCCCCATAGAGACAATTGAAGAAAAGAAATGCGCTGAACTGGAGGAGATCAGGATTTTGTAAGTAAAGAACAATGTAATAAATTTAATTTAAGTAACGTTTCCCAGCACTGGTCGCTTGTGAACTGTTCTTTTTGTATCTGGGATATCAACACTTAAACAATTGGTGGAAATAAACTGAAGTCTGCTTAAACAACTGGCTAAATAAATAGGCAGAAACTCAATAATGTTTTATTTTTCATCTTCATATCATTTTAAAGACAGAATTATTGACATAACCAAAGTTCCAACTAATTTGCATTGTTGCGTGGCTCAAAAGTATTAATTAATTAATTAAACCTACTTTGAGCCATTCACTAATTAGTGTTGTACTGTTTGTTCATTTGTTTCTGTTACATAAAACTGTTCAATAAAGAAACCAAAATAATGTAATATAAATAGGCAACTGATTATTCAAACTGTTTTTTATTAGAAAGCAATCCCTGATTTGTTTCTGCTTTAAAGAAAAATATTAATTTGCTTGAAGGAAATATGACAAATTGCAATTAATACATAGTGACTTTCAATTACAAATTTGAACTAAGAGATTAATTGCATTTGAATTTTTAATCAGGTGTCCTCATGTAAACACATAATTTAGAACCATTACATATGATGAAAATCATAAAAATTTTGTACGATATACAGCGCCATTTCTTGCTCTATGAAGTCTCTACAGAAGTAGAGGGCCATCGAAACCACTAAGGGCCCCCCAAGCTGCAAGTTCAGCCTCAGTATAAACATCACCCGTCTGTTTGTAGCCACCAAGCACTGAAAGTATGCTTAAAAATTAAACATTTGATATAAACAAAACCAAGCTGCTGTGGCAGAAAAGGTTTGGCTTGTGTTTGTGGGGTAATTAATTCAAAATCAATGATTATCACCAGGCTTTCTTGTCATGCTATGAGTGATGTCCACCGACATGTTTGATAGGAAAGCTCGCTAACACTGCATATCATGAGTAGCTTATTGGATCGGCAGGGCTTGAATTGCCTAGTGATGGGCAGAGTGAAGCCTCACGAAGCATAGAAATATTTGAATAATTTGTGTCGAAGCATTTGACACTCGCCTCTCTAGTGACACCTCCTGGCCATTTGCATTAACGTTACACAACTGAAACAAACTCGTGATCAAGGTCAATGTCGTCTGTTAAACTCTATTGCTTTTAGTTTTTCGCTGCTACAGACTGGCGACAAAGAGAGGGGCTTGTCAGCGGCTTGCAGTATCTGAAGTGTAAATAGATATTTTGTTTCATTTGTATAACAAAACAAATCATATGAGTAACGATTTCAACTGTTATTTTGCTTGATGATTGCGGGTTTAGGGGTTTAATTGATTAAATATTAAATTAAGATGTAATGTGTTCTTACTTTGGGGGGGCTACATGGTAAATGTGTTAGTGACTGGGATTGCGCCTCTGTAACTAGAAGATCGATTAGCAATGATACAGACTGGTCAACTATCATATTTGTTTGAGAAAATGTTTTATTATTGTACTGTGCTGTGACTAAGACAACGTTTTACATATAACTTCATCATTATATGATATAAGTTCATCATCAGGCACCTGGAGCACATCCGAGACCAGATAAAAGGGGCCGCCTCACTCCATACAGGGAGCAGGAGTCGGGTGGAAGAAGGCAACACTCTGGAGAGAGGAGGAAAGGTAGCTCAGGGAGGACTGTTGAGAGGCCCTGAACTGAAGGGTGTTTGGTGCTGGAGCACTGTGTGTGTGCAGGACTATTTGGACACTTATATTGTACATACTGTAAATAAACCGTGTGTGGTGGACTTAAGGGCAGTGTCTGTCTGTCTGTTGTTAGGCTGGCTTTTACAATATATATAATCCTGCAACAAGACAAGACTATTTTGAAGAGATGTTTTCAAGTCCCACAAGATAAGACTTTTGACATGAGATTTTTTCTAGTCCCGCCCTCCTCTCACCCATATTCAGCCACACCCACAGCCCTCTCATTCGTATGAATGCTTTTGACAGATACAGTTCCTGCACTTTCAGCTCTTATAAATTTTTATGTTTTCCTCACTTTAAGTGCCCAATTAAAGAAGACATATTATGCTCAAATCTTATTGAAGAATTTCATCATGAAAGGTTATCAATTGAACAAATGAGTACACGGGCAATCCTAGCACTGAGAAACAATGAAGTCAAACAAATTGGCAGTTGGGAGGAAGTATGACAGAGCTGCTGGGAGTGGAGGATTGGTTATTGTTACTGATTTATTATTGTTTATAATTTATTTATTGTTTATTTGTTTATTGGAGAATTGTGGAGTGTGCAGTGCTTTGTGCACTTCATTCAAAAGAATTCTTAAATATTATTCTTGGTGCTTTTAAACGTGTGTCCTGGACGTCTGTCTAGGCAGGAAGCGGAAGTGGAAGCAGACAATGGCCGACAGTGAGATTGCGTTAGAAACTCATAGAAGAACTCCAGGTACACAACAAACAGATTCAGAAACTCCTGTCCAGACGAAGATATCTTAGGGATTTGAAGACTTGGCTGCTGGATAAACCATCCTCGCCATCTAAAATCGGCATAACATCAACCCCGCATTGTGCCGCTCAAGTAAACTTCACCCCCGCGCCTTGTAGGAGTGACGACAACACCGATAAAGACCTTGTCGTATTTCAGTTATGCAGGTGGGGGTTCAAGGCTAGAACACCTCCATCGGCACAGGCGAGCATCTCGACTCAGAATCGGTTCGACCCTTTCCGCTTCCCCTTTTTGCCTTCAACCCCTGGTGATGTAATAGTGGTACGTAATTCGATTCTTAGAAACCTCAATAGCGCATGCCCTAATCGAAAATCTTTTGTTTCTTGTTTTCCTGGTGCTCGTGTATGAGATGTGATGAGACGTGCGCCGACAATCAACGAGAAGCAGAAGGAGAGGGCAGTTGGAGTAATTGTATTGCATGCCGGCGTGAATGACATAAGACACCGACAGTCGGAAATCCTTAAGGCTGACTTTGCAGCACTAAGACACGAAGGAGAGGACCCCATCGACAAAGATCTTCATTTCGGGTCCACTACCTTTCGTCAGACGATCAAATGAGTACTACAGTTGTCTGCTAGGATTGAACAACTGGCTGCATGGCTTCTGCAAGAATCAAGACATCGGATTCATCAACAACTGGGACCTCTTCTTGGGAAGGCCGCATTTCTTCAAGCGAGATGGCCTACATCTGAACAGTTTTGGTGCCTGGGTCCTCTCCAAAAATATATCTAAGGTAATTCATTTATCCTTGACTATCTATCTCTACTCTTAACTCCTTCTGAAATGCTATTGCTGTGCTAGGACATGATAATTGTTTAATAAAATGTTCCGTAAAAGTGCACAACATTAATACTCTAATAACCAATCTCAATGTACATAGAAAATCAAGGCAATACGGCATAAACACCAATAATTTAATTACAATTACTACTTTAGATAAACAATGCATTAAAACTACTAAAACAGACTATAGATTAAACAAAAGATACACACAGAGCGGCGCTAATAAAAATAACTTAGTTCCTGTTCCATATATCAGTAACGCACATAGTATTTATTCTTCTATGCCCCTCCGAAACATTAAATATGGCACTATTAAACGTTAGAGCTTTAACTAACAAGACATTTTTTATCAATGATCTTATTAGTGATAGAAAAATAGATTTTATTGCACTAAGTGAAACATGGCTTAGCTCAGATGGCGCAACTGTTTTAATCGAATCTGCGCCTCCAGATTACAGTTTTACTCGTGCGGATCGCCAAGGAAAGAGAGGCTGCGGACTAGCAAACGTTTACTCAAGCTGGTTAAAATGTAAAGATGTCAATTTTGGTAAATTCAAGTCCTTTGAGTATCTCGCCGTTATTATTCATGGAGATTCTCACGTTCTAGTAATATCCGTGTATAAACCTCCTAAATTTAACGCGTCTTTCTTTGAGGAATTTTAATTACGAACTATGACACACTCTTACTAGTTGTCGACTTTCATTTTTATATCGAAAATCAGTGTGACCTAAAAGTAAGGGAATTCATGAACCTCTTGGACTCTTTTGATTTGAGACAGCTCGTTAATCAGCCTACACATAAGTTAGACTTAGTAATTACTAAAGGACTAAAAGCTGATATAAAGCAGGTCATTGATATTTGTCTATCAGACCATTTTCTTTTACTTTTTAGTATAGAAATAATGATAGAAAATGCTCATGAGAAGCATATTGTTAAAAAACGCTTCTTTGATTCATCAGCAGCTTTAAAATTTACTAACATTCTAAGCAATCAGTCTGTTTATAGTGCCAACTATAATAGTAAGGATAATGTAAATAATAAGGTGGAAAAATTTAATACTAAAGTGAGAGCTGCTGTTGACAGAGTTGCACCTGAAAAGACAGTGAAAAAACCTTCCAGTATTGTTATACCATGGAAGACCCAAAGAGTGTCTGATTTAAAAAGAACATGTCATAGAGCTGAGCGTAAATGGAGGAAAACTAAACTAACTATCCACTATAACATATTAAAAATTAAAATAACAGAATACAATAACACTGTCCGTCTTGAGAGGCGCTGCTATTTCTCTAAGATTATAAATAACAATGCTAGTAATCCCAGAGTCTTATTCTTGATGATTGATCGTCTGCTAAACCAGGTAACTCAAAGGAATGCCTCCTAAGTACTTCCAGTAAAACCTGTGAGGCTATTGCTGTATTTTTCAATCAAAAATTAATGATATTAGAAATAACATAGTATATCTCCCCAATACTAAGGATCCTCCTAAACCCCAGTATTCCATTATTAACAAATTCAATTCTTTCTCTAGTATAGATTTACCTGATTTACATAAAATGATTTCTCAACTAAAACCCTCCACCTGCGTCCTTGACCCAATACCAACAAATTTTTTCAAAGAAGTATCGGGCGTGCTAATTGATTATATTCTTGACATAGTAAATTCGTCACTAGATACGGGGGTCTTCCCAGACTGTCTTAAGACTTCTGTAGTTAAACCCCTACTTAAGAAAAATAATCTTGACCCCTCTGCATTTGAAAATTTTAGACCCATTTTCTAACCTGCCTTTCTTAAGTAAAATTTTAGATAAGGCAGTCATTATGCAGTTAAATAACCACCTCAATAAACCTGCTATTCTTGATAAATTTCAGTCAGGTTTCAGAACAAATCACAGCACAGAAACTGCACTCGTTAAAGTAGTAAATGACTTGCGGGTAAATGCAGACAGAGGCCATTTATTAAAGAGAAAACTGAAATCTTAGTGATTGGCAATAACGGATACAATGAGGCTATTAGAAATAAACTGGATACATTAGGATTAAAAGTCAAGACAGATGTAAAAAGGTTAGGGGTCATTGTTGACTGTAATCTGAATTTTAAATCACATATTAATCAGATCATTAGGACAGCATTTTATCACTTAAGAAACATAGCAAAAGTTAGACCTCTTATATCACTGAAAGATGCTGAGAAATTAGTTCATGCATTTATTTTCAATCGACTAGATTACTGTAACACAGTCCTCTCAGGAATACCCAAAAAAGACATAATGCAGCTGCTAGAATCCTAACCAGGAAAAGGAAATCCAAGCACATCTCTCCAGTTTTGATGTTACTACACTGGTTACCTGTGTCATTCAGGATTGACTTTAAAATTCTGCTTATGGTTTATAAAGTCTTAAATAATCTCACCCCATCTTATATATCGGAATGCCTGACACGTTATATTCCAAATCTGTTACCTTAGATCCTCAAATGAGTGTCTCCTTAGAATTCCAAGAGCAAAACTTAAAAGAAGTGGTGAGGCGGCCTTCTGCTGCTATGCACCTAAAATCTGGAATAGCCTGCCTATAGGTATTTTCCAGGCTGATACAGTAGAGCACTTTAAAACACTGCTGAAAACACATTACTTTAACATGGCCTTCTCATAACCTCACTGTAATTTAATCCTGATACTCTGTATATCCAATTCATTATAATAACTATTCATGGTGGCTCTAAAATCCGTACTAACCCCTACTCTCTCTTCTGTTTCTTTTTCCGGTGTCTTTTTGGTGGTGGCGCTCAAAGCACCGTGATGTTCCAACAGTGATGGATTAAAAGCCAGAAGTCTGCATGACCATCATTGTCAAGAGCGTCCGTGAGAACCCTAAATACAATGAGGACTTTTTCATTTATGTTAGGTAGAATGCCCAGAGGGGACTGGGCAGTCTCATGGCCTGGAACCCATGCAGGTTTTATTTTTTTCTCCAGCCGTCTGGAGTTTTTTTTTTTTTTCTGTCCTCCCTGGCCATCGGACCTTACTCTTTTTCTATGTTAACTAATGTTGTCTTATTTTAATTTCTTATTTTGTCTTTTATTTTTCTTCATTATGTAAAGCACTTTGAGCTACTTTTTGTATGAAAATGTGTTATATAAATAAATGTTGCTGTTGTGGAATTAACGCCAAAAATCTTGATCTTTTACACGGCAGATTGGTTAAATGCTTATCAATAGACTCTGCTGAAACAGCTGGTGGTGATCGTGCAGAAGATGAAAACTTCAACCTACAATAACACAAAGAATATGTACAACCGTTAACACCATCTGGTTTTCCACCGCACTAATTACTGTAGAAAGAAGGATGTATCCAAGAAAGGTGATGTAACCTTCCGCAGATAACATTAGACAACAAGGAAAATCTTGATATGTCATTCATATTAAAATGTTAACAGTTTCCCTTTAGAATAGCTTTTGCAATGACAATTAAATTTCAGAGCCAAACATTTGAAAAAGTCATTTTATACAGAGAAAAAAACGAAATTTAATCACAAGCAGTTTTACGTTGCATTCTCACAATGAAAGCCCAAACAGAATCAAAATTCAATGCGATATTGACGAAAATTGAATTCAAAAATTTTTACTGAAGTTTAATAGTAAAAGTGTAAGTTTAAAAAGTATTTGCATGTTTATTTCAAAGTCAAACAGAACAAAATCGTATTAGTCAACAAATAACTCTAACAAGACTTGAAACATAATTTACTTTAAAATTATTACATTTACTATTTTTAAATTGGTTAATTACTCACTGTAATGTAAAACAGTTCTTTTATGCATACAGTATGGAACAATTCCCATTAAATAAAAATCAGTTTAAATTGTACATGCACATCCCCATACGCGAGTGACAGAAACGCAAAATAAAGACATATTGTATATGACGTAGAAAAGAAGAAAAATGAGCGTTGCATGAAAACTTTGCAGGATATGAAGATGGGATATTTATGAGAAGAAAGTACTTTAGTGAGAGAGGTGTTGTCACCCGTACTACTAAAGCTCTTCTTTGCAGCATTATGCATTCTACTAGTCAGCATTTGACAATGTATAATTTATAGTTTTGTTTCTTGTCACTAAGTATCATCGGGCACAATCATTTAAAATGTATTGATCATCCACATCACATTCATTTCACCTGACAATTCTGTTGAGTTTTTGAACTCTGCTGATGCCATTTGTACTTCAAACGGAGCTCGATGAATAATGAGTCGAAGTGCTCAGCAGACATGCGCACTGATTAATGAAATGTGGAATGAGGTTCGACACCCAGATCAGACATGCACACTGATTAATAAAACATGTATTACGGTTCAAAACGTTAATGAATCAACAAGGCGGTCGAAGCGCTGAGCAGACATGAGCAGTTAGAAGTGTCTTTGTGAAGCCTCAACACACTCAAAGGTATTGTGCTGTATATTTGTGAGAGTCTATCTGACACTTTACTCTCCAGTTTTTTGAAATTTGCATTGCCAATACACCCGTCAGTTGATATAGTTCAGTAATGGACTGAAATGACAATTCAGGTAGTTGCTGGCAATTCATTATTGTTATTGTGGATTGCTGTGATTTCCTTTGTCTGATACATTGTGTCAAAGAGATATTGTCATATGTCAACTTTATATATATCGTGCAACCTTTTTTTGCAATGCTCAGTACTATTCAAAACTGTATGTCATATAGTATACATCTATATACTGTATAGAATTTTTTTGTCTTCGTTAGGAGAATAAAACAATTATACTCTTGTGTCAATGAAACCAATTTAACATACATATGTCAAACAAAATATATTGTCTTCAACTGCTGCACTAAGAACAGTAGTAGTAGTTCAGTTGTGTGGAGCTCATTAAGTACTCGGATTAGGTGGCTCAGTGGTATTATGATTGTCATTTATTGAGGACATCAGGGGTTCACAACTTTGGTCCTAATCTTGTGAAAAGTTTCTCTCTCTGTCCCCTATTCCCCCATTTAAGAAAATAATTCCATTGTGGACTGATGGCGAGCTAATTGAGGGAAGGTTGGGCCGAACATAATTATGTTGTGAATTATATGCAAAGAGTTTCACTGTAAAACGTAATAAACGTCATATTTGAGTGTTTGGAGACCCTGGTGTGGTACTGAATTTCCCTAAATTGCAGAAGACACTGTCAATTGCACTGATTCTGTTTGAAAGACAGGTGTGATTACCCCTTATCAAGCGGGGTCATTTTTGCTAAATCGCTTGTAATTTGACCTCTCCAAATTAGAATCATTGCTGTTATTGAACTATCTGGAGTATAAACACATGTTTGGTCTCTTTGTAAAGGTAACATTCTCTAGTTTCACCCTTAGTAGTCAGAATCACTGTAGGTGTGACTGATCAAAAGTTATGCACATTAGAACTCACAGAAAAAATGAATTTTTTTGTTCTCGCCTAAGTTTTTTTGTGAAAATAAAGGCCTCTATAGCTGCAGTAGGTAGGTGGGGACAGAAGCACACTATGTACCAACAGAATAACTTGTTGACTACTCACATTTCAAATTTGAAAAGAATACCTGTAAAAATGACATTTTACACCAGTTTTTATGTGGGTATGTCCAGGTGCTTTTTAGAGGGACCTCTGGTTTATCCATTATCCACATTTTGGAACGTATGGAAAAAGTGTAATAACTTTTGAATGCTTCAACCCACATATATCAATGAGGGCTCTACTGAAAGCTTACACCTAAAGGAATCTATATCTACACACAGTGTCACTCTATTAGTTATGGAAATTCATATTCCATAATAAAAACAATAAAAAATACACATTTCAATATAAAAATAGTCAAAACAAGTCTAATGGGCCAAAATATATATATATATATATATATATATATATATATATATATATTTATATTTTTACTTTTTTAAATAAAATGCACACAAACTATATACATTTTTTTACAAACTGTTACAACACAGCTCAGCATTTTTCCATGTGCCACTGATTATAGCAATCACTAGCAGGCAGAAAGCACAAGGGCGTGTCACATGTCGCTCTCTACCATTAGACGTCTCCTGGTACGATAGATCACTGTCACGCCGCATACATGCCTCTATTACTTAATCGAGAGTGTATTTACGTATATCTGTACTTTTATCCATATTTAAAATGCGAAAAAATAACAATAAACAACCACGCACCAAGTCTGCAGACTGGCACAAATGCCAGTTTCGCGCAGCTCTGATCGGTTTTGTTTACAAGTTAGCATAGCAAGTTACATATCGACGTGCTCAGCTGCTCATTGGCTGTAAGTTTTGAGTGTCACTCACAGTGTCCAATCAAACTGGTAGATTCTACCAGGGTTTGGAGTTGTGCGTCATCATTCAGCTGTCTGTGACACTCGTTGGCTATACGAGGTGCCAGTCACCCCCCAGACCCCTCGTAATTGGCCAACTTAGGTGTCAATCAGAAGCTAACACTTCCGTGTAACATGTTTTAGTATGGTTATTGCCGACAGAAACAAATTACGTCTGATATGACCAATAGAAATTAAAAAAAATGTCGGAGCTAGTCTCAAGTTAAGAAACGTTTTCTGGAGTTTTTGTTCCTTTGAGGATCTATCGTGTGTTTTGGACCTAATCGTTTTACTGGATTATATTCCCTGGAGCCTTACGGACATAATGAGATCAATATTGCTCAGAAATATTGATGTTTGACTTGCAGAGAGCCTTCAAAGGTAGGAAAAGTCAACTCTTAAAAGTATTTTTATTTATTTACCTCTCTGTAAAAAAGGATTTAGTGTCAGTGCTGTGGTTGTTGTGTGTCAAAATGGTTTATATCATCGGAAAGACGAGACTCTGAATTTTCATTTGATGTGTAGTATGTCGAGGTGCATGACAGAGGGGCATGCACACATGGCTGTGACATGATTGTGACGTCGTCCAATCGTCGTTATGTACCGGGACCGGTACGTGTGCATGTTAAGGGGCCTTATGCAGAACTTGCTTCTACTCACATTGCTTTTTGAAAATCAATAATACAAATTAGTTACAGATCTGGGAATCACTGAATAGTAAAAACATTTAAAGAGGAGTGTTTTGCGCATATACTGGTGTAATGACAACGTTGGCTTTAGTGAAGCATTTCTTAGCCTCTCTGATATGATCAACATGGGGTAAAATAGATTCTGGATTGTTATATGTGCTGCCTTATGCAAAATATGATCATCAATTTGTTAGAGATTCTAGGTGAACGGGATTCCACACCAAGGAACGAGGTGAATCGTTCATAATCTCTCCTAAACGTATTTGTTAAGTTACAGACAAGTACTAAATAGTTGTTATTTAAAAAAGTCTATTTTTTTAACTGGGCATTGACCCTATGCAAGCCCCGACTAGAATTTGAACACTCATAAGTACATCTAAAAGATACAGCAAGAACAGCTGCTTTTTCTTCTTCTTCTTCTTCTTTCGGCTGCTCCAATTAGGGGTTGCCACAGCGGATCACCTTCTTCCATATCTTTCTGTCCTGTGCAACTCATTCTGTCACACTCATCACCTGCATGTCCTCTCTCACCACATCTGTAAACCTTCCTCTTTTTCTCTTCCCTGGCAGCTCTATCCTTAGTATCCTTCTCCCAATTTACCCTCATCTCTCCTCTGCACATGTCCAAACCAACACAATCTCGCCTCTCTGACTTTGTCTCCCAACCGTCCAACTTTAGCTGACCCTGTAATATACTCATTTCTAATCCTATCCACCTTCATCACACCCAGTGCAACAGCTGCATTTTCTCTTTGAGCCAAAGAAGGTCCATTGGTGAGTCGCCTACAGAATCGGCTGCTGATTGCACCAAGTAGATATTGCTGCAGACCAGAGTAAAATGGGCTTGAATATCATTTTCAACTTAAGCCAATCATATGTTAAATTTGTGTACGTCAGGCACTGATCAGGGGCCTCATGTATAACGCCGTGCGTAGAACTCGCACTATAACATGGCGTAAGCACAAAAGCCGAAATGTGCTTATGCACAGAAAAATCCAGATGCAGGAATCTGTGCGTACTCCAACTTCCACGTTCTTTCGTTACATAAATCCCGATCAGCGTGAAAACTAACACTCGTGCACGCGCATTTTGTAACGCCCCAAATCCTCCCAGAATTACGCCTATTTGAATATGCAAATCAATATAAATCGCCCTTAAGCGCAACCTTCTGTGAAAAGACAATGGGAAAAGCACCGGGAAAATATAAGAATTTCAGCGAATACCAAGTGGAGGGAAAGGAAAAACATACTATTTGTTCAAATAAACCGTGATATAATCAACAAAATGAAGTTGATCGAGTGACATAGCGTGTTGGAGAAACTTGAAAGCTCACATTCACAAAATCGCACAGTGCCGGAAATAAAAAAGAAGTCACATATCAAAGTTGCCATGAAAAGAAGAGTTGTAAGCCCACTGTCTGAGTGTCATATGAAAGCTTATTAGGGTACAGAGAAAAAAGGCACACGGTGGGGAAAAAGCACGAAATGTCAACTTTAGTCTCAAAATTTCCACTTTAATCACGTAGTTTATTTTGTCATTTAGTAGAACATTATAAACTTCATCTTAAAATCGTTTAATTAACCAGTTTCTCAAAATTACATTGTAATTAAAGTAGCACGTTAAATGTTTTGTTTTGTATTTGATCTTCTACTCGTATGTGCTCTATGTGTGTGAATCACTACTTGCTTCTTAAACTGGCTCTCTTCCTCCAACTGGACACAGAGTCCATTACATTTGTGATATTACAGCTCTCTGAATAACTAAAATACTGAGATGTATACGTGATATCATTTTCATGATGATAGGAGCTAAAGCACATTATTAAACATGTGTTTCATGAGCCTCGTGCTCATGACAAGCATTTATCTTTTGTCGAAATTTGTCGCTGCGTTTTTAGCTGTGTTGTTATTTTCTCTTTCTGTTTTATATTCAATATATATTGGCGTGGCCGCCCCAAGAGTCCTTGCTTTTCTTTCCCCAAGTAACCGATCACCACACAATCAGCTCTGTAATAGAAGTTAAGCCATCTGTAAGCTTAGCGCCGATTCTTCAAAACGTTTAAAGAACATTGAAATATCTTCGTAGTACATGTTTAATTATTCTATCCTTCACGACACTCCCAGTGAAGAATATAGATTATTTAAATGAAGTTAAAGTTTTATGTGTATAATTTAACAAACATATTTTGCTGCATTTCACCTTAAAAATGATATCGTCATCATATGTAAATACGCGCTTTATAAAGTGGCCCAGGTTGTGAGATATTATAACTGTAGTGCAAGTTTACAGTGGGGTGATTGTACTTATAAGTACAAACAGTTCTACAAGGAGCAATTGATTGAGTGCATTTAAAGTTCTTGGGATTAAACTGTTTCTGAACCGCGAGGTCCGTACAGGAAAGGCTTTAAAACATTTTGCAGTGGCTGAGGTAGCGTGTCCTTAAAGCTGTATACCGATAATTCTCTTTCCGATCAGCTGCTGCTGTGATTCACACTCAGATACAGTGATATAAATACTCCGAGTCGTGCAGTGAGAGTAATATGGAAAAAGATGATCCGCTGTGGCAACTCCTAACGGGAGGAGCTGAAAGAAGAAGAAGAAGAAGAAGAAGAAGAAGTGAGAGTAACAACGCTAAAGCAGTTATGGTGTTTGGAATACTATGGCTGTTCCCTGGACCATTATATTGTTATGAGTTAATTACAATCAGATGCATTACACTAATAAACAATATGCGGTTAGTTTCTGTGTATTTATAAAGCTGCGTCATAAAAATAATGAGTAATCACACAAGAAACAGTACCATTGCTTTGACGCTGGGTGCTGCCAGTTTGCAAAACCGAGCGGAGAACTTGCGTACGACAAGGCATGAGGTACCGTGGAAAAGTGTGTGGCTTTACGGCAAGTGTAGGTTTTATACATCGCGATTTGAACGTGGAAAAGTTCTTACGCAACATTTCTGTGCATACGCACCGTTTATACATGAGGCCCCAGGTCAATTACCCTTTTATTTAAAAAATCACTAATCGGTGTTATTTGTCATTCATGTCCCACTTTAGCCAATTGACTTATGGATATGTAAAAAGAAAGGTACGAGTAAGATCATTTCTAAAGGTGGACGGTCAAAATAAAGTGACTGCAAGAGACAGAGTGTATATTCGTAAAATACGTCTGCGACGGTAGTCTACTAGTGCCACTATCTTACACTATAGTACTCTTTCGAGTGACTTATTAAGACTGCAGTGTATTTTTATAAAAGTTTGGATATGAGATATTTATCATTACTAAACAACATCTGAAGAAAATTTAAATGAACATAAAAATACAAATTTGTGTCCGCCTAATTTTAAATAATTGACGTAGATTTAAGTGTGGGCTCTTCTTGATTGAGTCAGTCAGATTAAAACAGATGTTAGACTGTTGTTGTTTACTCGAATGTCCAAATGAAATAGTCGCCTACATTTAACAGGTCACCTTAAAGACGGGCTATAAACGTATTACAATTTTAAATGTTGAATAAACTGTCAGAGTTAAATCTTTACTTCTATAATACATAACCGTAAAATGTGTTTTATTACTTTCATTACTACTTATCAAAGTTTGTTTATTTATGTATTCCTAATATTTAATTGTAGCCCCTTCTGCCCGCAGATCAGCCTCTGTTCTTTGTTTGCTGATGACTTGATGTTTTCTTGGAGGAAGCAAGTGGATAGGACTGGCGAGCTTTGTTGGGCTGAATGGCCTGTTCTCGTCTAGATTGTTCTAATATACAAGACAATGTATCTTCTAATGTGTGTTAAATATTCTGCGGTCTTCATGTCTGTTCTCATCACACCAACAGCTCTAGTGAGTTTCTTGCCTGTGGATCTCATATTTAAGTTTGTTTTTTTAGCTGTATTATGATTACAGAATATTACAAATCACATATATGGAAGAAGATGATCCTCTGTGGCAGAAGATGCAAAACACAATGCTGCTGCTAAACTTGAAGAATATTTTGTGCGAAATATAAAATAGCCGGCAACAGACCTATTCACATCTGTGAGAATATTTGATCCGCGACAGCTACCACTCTTATTGAAGAATTTTGCTGATCATGCACAATCAGTGCCAACAATGATGGCTGCAGCAGATGAATGGCAAACTTATCTGGACATAGCATCTCGTGAAGTAATTCCAGCTGATATCACAGCTTTTTGGTGTGCCTTAGAGGACAAGACTGCCTTGCTTAGTTTACATTGTGTTGCTGATCTCTTCTGTTGATGTGGAACGTTCGTTCTCAAAATATGGATTGGTGTTATCACCACTGCGATATTCTCTGTCACAAGAAAATCTACGCGCTTACAGTGCCGTTTTCTTCAACAATAAATAAACAATCACTTTAGAAACATTATTCGATAGTTTGTTGAGAATAATATTATGCCTACATATGTTTCAGCATCGTTTGCCTAAAGCAAATCTGTGGATTAAAATGTGCAGATGTGAACGCTTTGATATACCTATTTGATTAGTATTACGAATTATGATTTATTATTATTAAGGATTAAGAATAAGAAAAATGGTATTTATTTTGCTTGTGTTCTGAATTAGTCTTATGGAGTTCTGGTACTGCATTTGTTGTGCTGCAGTACACCGCGGAATTTAAAAAAACAAACCACGGAATTTACAATTTCTTGCCGCAGTAAATCGTGGGCCCTAAGTGTGAGGTCTTGTAAGATGTCTCTTTCAAGTACACAGGATTTGACGCAAGTTCTGCCAGTTCTTTGAAAGGTGAAGGCAAACTGTAATGATCAAGAGATTGACCTCCAATAGCAATCACGTAGTTTTCAAGCAACTGTAGACACTTTTTATAGATCAAATGTAACCACTGGTGGACTTCTGTTCGTATATGATCTATTTCAGTCTGTCTCCTAACATCTTCTGCTATGCTGTCTTTATGTTTTTCCCATAGGTTTAAGGGGTTTTCCATTTGGCAGAACACCAGCATGACAGCAAAGAGTTCACAGATCTTTTGAGGTGACAGAGACAGGGCACCTTCCTTTAGAGTCTCGTCCCAGTTGATATCATCCTGTAAAAGAACAAGTGCCCTGCAGACCGACTTATAGGTTGGATGTAGGACACCATCAACTGTTCTGAGAGATTTGAAAGACGTGGCACCTGTGATTTCGTTGAGCAGCAGTCGAAGATGGTAGCATTCAGAGTTATTCGGGTGCACAGTGTAGACCCGTCCCAGCACATTATCTTTTTTCACTCCCGAATGTCCTGATACAGTGTTTGCCTGTTTCCTCCGATGAAACATGTTGTTTGCCCACACATAATATGATGGAATTTCATTATAATGAAGTTGTTTTGCAAAATCATCATGGTTACAAAGGTCAAAGAACGCTAAAAGGGTCGTCTGTGGTTGATTGTGTACTTTATCGGCAACATTGCCTTCTGTGAAATAAATTCTTTGTCCGTTCTAAAGATGCACAACAAGATGAACGACCGGAGGGTAATGTTCATGAATAGGAAAACAGAAAATACGCCAGGCTGCTTTAGAGCTACTATTGTAACGCCCAGCTTCGTATCGAGATACTTCATCATTTTGATTTTGTATTGTAAATACTGCCTGGTCACTCCCCTTGTTAACATACTTGTAGATGTATTTGATGAATTTTACTGAATTGCAAAATTTGACATTGATGTGAGCATTGAAGAAGTGGGACAGCACAGGACTATAAGGGACCACCCATCTGTTGTTGATATCTACTCCATTGATGTTAATTGTATGACCTCCATTAGCAGGTGTGCGCTGGCGGTACTGAGGGTAACCATCTTTTCTGGTCTGAGTTTCTGAGATGAAGGGACGTGGGTACTTTATACTGCAATTTCCGTTGATCATGCAGGGTGAGTTGATATTATGAGGTCCACATGGGCCGTGAATCATGGTGGATTTTACTATTTTGTGGAGGGCAGGGTCAGTCTGCGGATTAGGAATTTCTGCACGGATCACTTGATCGATGACAGATGGCTTAATCCTATCCTTTGGCCACAACAGAATGTGTGCATGGGGAATACCTCGCTTTTGCCACTCTATGGTGTACATGTAGCAATTTGTACAGCCGAAAATGTTACTCTTTATGAGCAAGTCCATCATTTTGCTAATTTTCAGATGAAATACATGACTGATAAGGTCGTGGCGATCGTGAGGTTTTTGACGTGGAAGGCGAACTTCAGTGATGTCAGTCCATTTAGGATTGCAAGTAAATGTGATGAATAAGTCAGGACAGCCATAAATATGTACATATGTCATTGCGTCTTGTGTAAGCTCGTGCATATAGCGAGGTCCTCCAGTGAACAACGATGGTAATATCACAGCTTGACCAAGTTCCCTTAAATTAGTGTCGTTTTTGTCAATAGCATCTTTCAAGTGGACATAATTTTCAGATCATAGTTTCTTCTGATTTAGTCTAATATAATTTAGTCTTTCAGATTCAGTTTTTGCGTACATATCAACTAAAAACTGATTTAATAAAGTTTGGAAGAATAGAATAGTATTAGCATGATGTTCTCTGATCATAACCCGGTATGAATAGAAGTTTGCATCAGAGACGGTTTTCGTCATAGGTAACTTACTGGCAGCATGAACTTGAGGTATAGACACAGAATAGCAGAAAATGAGGGGATATTGAAGTACATCATATGATCAGTGGGTTTCCTTAATGCATTGCAGTTTATTGTCTCTGCTTATCAAGACAATCTCCCTATTCTGAAACGTTTGCCCAATGATGACAACACCAACTTGATGTACTGTAGGTTTATTAAACCTGCCTTTGTGTGCATTTAATGTTTTTTTGTCAGCGTGAATGACAACTTTGAAATCTTTGTCTTCATCAGAAAAACTGTTGATTGTGGAGTGGAAGTCTTGGATGTAAGTGTTACAATCATGCAGCATTTTTTGTAATTGCTGCACCAGGGCCGTGTTAACTCCAGAAACATTAGCGCAATGCATTTGTGCTTCCTTTTCATTGTCCCAGACGAAATGAATTTGCAAAAATTGTGTTCCTTAGTCGGCATAGGTAAAAGATTGAGACACTTGTCCCTGGACTTTAAATGAAGGCATAAAATTTCCCTCAGCGATTTGGTTAGCACCAAATGATGTCATTTGAAATGCTCTGTTGTACTTTGGAATGTTGTTTAAGAAATGCTCACTTTGAGGATGTTCGCCATATTAACAGGCCCTCAAGAAGGTCAGGAAGCTTACGTAAATGAGTGAGAGAGACTTTACCACCGTTACAGCACAAACCAGGAGATTCGCATTTCCACCAATGACCTTGACAATACTCACAGTAAACATCCATGGATCCAATGTGTACTGTTTTGTCAGATTCATAATATACGTTTGGGTCGTATGCAAATCCACAATCGGCTGTTTTGAGCCAAACCTGTTGTTTTCGTATGAGCCACTTTTTATTATTAGGATCATACCTAGAAACAGAAGCTCTATTAACTTGTGGATTTGCCTGTGAGTATTTTCATCTAGCTGCATCAGAAAATGTACCACGACGTCTGACACGCCTCCTTTTTACTGTTTTCTCACAGCTTGGATTGCTGCTGTCATAATCGGTTTCAGTTTCATGGTTTGTTTCAATTTCGTTAGTATTTGCAGGACTTGTTGTGTTGAAGTGACATTCAGCATCTGTCAAGCGTTGTAAGCATACAACCAGTTTCATCGATAACTTTGCATCCAGCTTTTGAGAATTGAAACATTCATACACATCAAAGTGTCCACTACTCAAATTGTCACCTTTGAATCTAAGATGTTTAAGAGCCATTGGCGGTTGTCCAAAAGTATAAAATATTTGGCCATTTCAGGTACAGTTGAAAGCGACAACCGAACAATTCAGTGGCAGCGATCAACTCACATGCAGAACCATAGGTGAAGGACTTAAGCATTTCACTCTTATAGTGCTCCTGTGTAGTATAATTATCTCCTGTACCATCATCAGTCCACACCTTGAACCTGTCCCAGTCATTCAATACATAAGACACAATGTTCCTCCGGATATCAAGAGTGAGCCTGATATGGCCGTGCAATATGTAACAAATAGAATGGAAAAGGTAGATGCCATCTCTGGGCATGGAAACCACTCGGTAAGTGACAGTTCTTTGATTGATGGTGATCACCTCGATAGATCTGGTAATGGGGGTACGGTTGGAATGATAAAGGAAATGGGTACCTGAGCAATGTAAAGTAAGTCTAAAATACCTACACAATAACTATAATCGTAATAAACGAACAATAAAACAGCGGAGAAGCCGTGGATTAAATAAAAAAGCTGTAGTTATCAGTAGGGAGATGTAAATCCCGTGGCGAAGCAAGGAAGGGAATGTAGAGACCGGAATGACGGATGGCCTTACATAGGAGGCAGCCAACAATGTGGGAGGCGTTGGGAACCTGTGTACCATATTTCTTGAAGATGGGCCCATAAGTAACAAACACTGTTGAAAAGTTCAATATGGCAGCCGACAGTGGCATCATACCACCAAAATAAGTACGTACATTGGTTTCGGTTAGCTCAGGGAAGCCGCCTACCAAATTTCGTGAAGATGGGGCCAAAAATAAGAAAGTTCAACATGGCGGATATTGTCGACCATTTTGACCGTTATACATAGAATTTCTAAATGAAATCTGCTTAACTTTTATAAGTAAGCTGTAAGAAATGAGCCTGCCAAATTTCAGCCTTCTACCTACAAGGGAAGTTGGAGAATTAGTGGCGTTGGAAAGTTCAATATGGCAATCGACAGTGGTGTCATACCACTGAAATAAGTACGTACATCGGTTTTGGTTAGCTCAGGGAAGCCGCCTACCAAATTTGTGAAGATGGGGCCATAAATAAGAAAGTTCAACATGGCGGACGTTGTCGACCGTTATGACCATTTTGACCGTTACGCGTAGAATTTCTAAATGAAACTTGCTTAACTTTTGTAAGTAAGCTGTAAGGAATGAGCCTGCCAAATTTCAGCCTTCTACCTACACGGGAAGTTGGAGAATTAGTGGCATTGGAAAGTTCAATATGGCAGCCGACAGTGGTGTCATACCAACGAAATAAGTACGTACATCGGTTTCCGTTAGCGCAGGGAAGCCGCCTACCAAATTTTGTGAAGATGGGGCCATAAATAAGAAAGTTCAACATGGCGGATGTTGTTGACCGTTATTGACCGTTATGACCGTTACTTGTAGAATTTCAAAATGAAACCTGCTTAACTTTTGTAAGTAAGCTGTAAGGAATAAGCCTGCCAAATTTCAGCCTTCTACCTACACGGGAAGTTGGAGAATTAGTGAGTGAGTGAGTGAGGGCTATGCCTTTTATTATTATAGATATATACAGTGGCTTGCAAAAGTATTCGGCCCCCTTTAACTTTTCCACATTTTGTCACATTACAGCCACAAACATGAATCAATTTTATTGGAATTCCACATGAAAGACCAATACTAAGTGGTGTACACTTGAGAAGTGGAACGAAAATCATACATGATTCCAAACATTTTTTACAAATAAATAACTGAAAAGTGGGGGCCGAATACTTTTGCAAACCACTGTATATTGAAATAGTTTTACTGTCAAATAATGCAAAGACTACGCATCACATGTTTTGCCCTAATTCTGGGCTCATCAGGCGTACACACTCACTGCACCCCCCTCTCGGGAATCAAACCTCGGAAGTCAGCGCTAGATGCGAAACCTCTTGCGCTGCGCCATGGCGTGTGGTTTGTTTATTTGACAGTATGTAAATCGGGGTATATATATATATATATATATATATATATATCAAAATATCCGCGCTTCACAGCGGAGAAGTAGTGTGTTAAAGAAGTTATGAAAAAGAAAAGGGAACATTTTAAAAATAACATAACATGATTGTCAATGTAATTATTTTGTGACTGTTATGAGTGTTGCTGTCATCAAGGATTTGATTATCATTATTTCTTTCAATCAGGTTCGTATTTGGAGGATGTGTTGTGTTCAAGTTACATTCCGTGTTTGTCAACCATTGTAAAGATAACAGGTTTCATTCATCGATTCCTTTCTTACTGCATCAATAAACAGCTTGTCTTCCTCTTTATTTGAGACATCACACACTGCATGCACGTTTTTTTTTTTACAGTTTTCCTTTAGCTGGACATTGAATTTTTCCACTGTGTGCTTTGTTTCTGCAGTAGCTGCACTTCTGAATATGCT
This sequence comes from Polypterus senegalus, assembly GCF_016835505.1. NCBI lineage: Eukaryota > Metazoa > Chordata > Cladistia > Polypteriformes > Polypteridae > Polypterus > Polypterus senegalus. The sequence goes on from NC_053161.1 coordinate 181,780,533, forward strand.
TGTATGCGTCACACACTTCATATTCTCTTGCTGCCTTCTCAATTGTGTCATGCGTTTTTTGTTCAGCACTCTTTGGAGCTGTTGCTTTTTGTCTGCGTACAGTGTTCACAGTCAGTTCATGTGAGCCGCTCAGATTACATACATCAGGTTCTAAGCTGTGCTTGCACTATCTCATATAATGTTGCGATGTTAGCTCAGATCCGGCAATGCATCTTCTCATTAAACTTGTATCTCGTGAATATTGTATTCATCATAGGCATGACAAACGGCAGCAGCAGCGTGTCTATGAACTTAATTTGAAGTTAAGGTTTACACCGTGCTTTGTTTCCGCAGTAGCCGCACTGATGAATATGCTTGTATGCGTCACTCGCTTCATATTCTTTTGCTGCCTTCTCAATTGTGTAATGCTTTTCTGTTTAGCACTCTTTGGAACTCTTGCTTTTTTTCTGTGTACTGTGTTCACAGTCAGTTCACGTGAGCCTCTCGGAGTACATGCATCGAAGGTTCTCGGCTGTGCTTGCGCTATCTCGTACAATGTCCACGGCTTTATTTAATGTTAGCTAAGACCCCGGCACTTAAAAGTTTCTCTCACAGTTTTGCTGAGTTTGTGCCAAACACCACCCTGACCATCTCATGTTCATTTCCATAAGCACAGTTCTTCACCCGCGAATATTTAGTGGCAGAGTGTTTCTATTGGATTGCCGCTGACGAACTGCCTTATATGGACAGGCAAACAGTTACGTGGGAGGTGTAACGATGAGGGATGCAACTCCGTCTCACATGGTGACCAAGCTGCATGCAATTGCCGGTATATATGTACATAAGTAGGTTCCAGTTATGACCGTTACGCGTACAATTTTGAAATGAAACCTGCCTAACTTTGTAAGTAAGCTGTAAGGAATGAGCCTGCCAAATTTCAGCCTTCTACCTACACGGGAACTTGGAGAATTAGTGATGAGTCACTGAGTGAGTGAGTCAGTGAGTGCTTTGCCTTTTATTAGTATATATAGGATGCCCCTGCTACTTATGTTCCGGGGGAGCCGCCATGGGCAGTCCAATACCTCCCCCAGGACGCTTGGTGACAGCCTCCTTGGCCGACAGTGACTCCCCAACCGCCCGCAGGGCTCCATGGGAGTCCTCCACAGCTTGGTTGGGGCCCGGTGTGGCCGTTTGGGGGAGCTGCCTGCTTCCCACATCCCGGCTGGACGAGCTTTCAGCCCCACCTGGAAGTGCAATCAGGACCAGGTGGTTAATCACCTGGAACGCTTCCAGGTGGGCTATAAAAGGGCCCAGCCACCACCACTCGGTGAGCCAGAGTTGGGAGGAAGAAGGAGATGAAGCTTGCCTGGGAGGAGTGGTGGAGAATTGTGAGTTTGTGCTTTGGGACTGTGTTTGGTCTGTGTGGCACGGGGAAGACGTGTCACAGAGCTGAAGAAAAAATAAAACCTGTGTGTTTTTGTACACTTTGCCTCTGCGTGGTCTGTGCCGGGTCAGGCGCTATATAGTGTCTTTTACAATATATATATATATTAGAATGACGGTGCGCATGGTCACAGCGGCTCACAGCTCTCCTTTTCAGTGTTCTTTTTTGTTGTTTTTGTACTTTTTTCTTGCTTGGTTGTGCACTATCGGTTCTGTGAACACCCGCTACGCGCGTCAGAACCTTATAGACATCAGTGTACAGTGCCAGACGTCTGTTTCAAGTGTTTTTCATCACACACTCAACATCCCAGACAACATAGCAAGACCAGCGGGCTCTCTGTGGATTGTTGTCGGGTCTAGGAGACGGTGCAGATGGAGGAGGGAAAGGAAGCGAAGTGGGGCTGCAGATCCGGTGTTATGCTAAGGCTAAACAAACAACCACACAAGCCACCTCTACCGAGCCTGTATCTCACCAATGCCAGATCCCTTGTGCATAAAACGGATGACTTGGAATTACAACTCGCTGGAAATCGCTATGTTTATGACTGCTGTGTTTTGATTATCACTGAAACCTGGCTTGACCCGGGGATACCAGATGCTAGCATGCAGCTTGCAGGTTGCACTCTGCTCCGCTGGGACAAGACAAAGGAATCCAGTAAGAGCAGAGGAGGAGGGAGGCTCTGTATTCACGTGCATGAGAACTGGTGCCACAACAGGATAATTATAGACAAACACTGTTCCCCTGTCCTCGAGTTCATTTATGTTAGGTAGAATGCCCAGAGGGGACTGGGTGGTCTCATGGTCTGGAACCCCTGCAAATTTTATTTTTTTTCTCCAGCCGTCTGGAGTTTTTTTTTTTTTTCTTTTTCTGTCCTCCCTGGCCATCGGACCTTACTCTTATTCAATGTTAAATAGTGTTCTCTTATTTTAATTCTTACTTTTGTCTTTTTTCTCTTTCTTCATCATGTAAAGCACATTGCGCTACATTATTTGTACAAAAATGTGCTATATAAATAAATGTTGTTGTTGTAGCCCTGGAACAGCTTTACAAGGACACCATTAATTTTGTTAGAGAGGCCTCTTGCCTGCTTGTCCTTCTCACTTGCCTTGTTTTGAGTTTCTAGGAGTCAAGCTGTGAGCCGAGGTCATCATGATCTCCGAGGAATAAGCAGGCAGATTTTGTTTTGGGAATGCAGGAGCTGAGCTTCTTACTGATAGAAGACGAAACAAACTGCGTGCAGGGCCTTTGTCTGTGTGAGTACAGGGCAGGCTCTCAAGATATCACATAAAATAGATACGCACTTATTTGACATGTAGATTTATTAGAGCACATCAACAGTTTAGGCAATAAAAATAAAATCCAATGTATTATGATGTCAATTACTTTGAGCACTATATGGGCTTAAGAGTTGATTATTGAAAGTTAGGAACATTTTCATGAACATGTGCTGTGACGTAAGGAGTAGCTTGGCCTCTGTCAGACCACCGGGCAGCGGCGTGCCATGACTTAAGAGCGCTGCTGTCTGTGTTCATGGGCTTTAATCTTAGCACACACATATTTGTTTTACAGTAGCATTTAAGTTTATATGGCAATGTTTCTTAATAAAGCTTAATAATAAGAAGAAGAAGATATAGTAACACATATGAGTGAGTTTAAATAATCAATTGTTAAAGGCTTGTGTTTTTCCTTCTTTCAAGTATGAAGCTCCGTGTCAAGGTCTCTGCAGCTTGGTCTTCATCAGTGTAGCTGTGTGCTGCCATTTACTGGCACAGTCACCTTTTATGTTAGCCTAACAGGACACTAGTGCAACAAGCTATAATTTATTGAATTATTTATTAAGCAGTTTAGTTTTCATATATGGGTCTTTCTGATCCCAACTTAATTGTTAATCTTTGAATTGTTAAGAATTGATTAACTGAAAGACCATTGATCTTTAACAGTTTAGCATTAGGCTGTGAGAATGAAGGGAGATGTAGTTAGGTGATGCTCACCTCTGGGTGGCAAATCTGTCTTTCGAGCCAAAGTGGTTGTAATGAAAAGAAGGGTTGGTTAGGAGATTATTATGGGGATGTCTATGTGGGCAAGGGTATTGTTATGAGGAGGTCTGACACACCAGGTGATTGTTATGAGAAAAGGTGCTGAATGAAGTCATCATCATGAGAAACCCTGTACAGTAGATGATGGGAAACTAACATGAGAGGGGGGCATATTGTGAGTAGATCTGTAATATATTTGGGGCTCACTGTACACTCAGGGCTCACTTCATGAACTGAGATAGCTTTATGAACTGTACAATTGTTTCTATGCTATGCAATGAAGTCTAAATTCTGACTGCCTTTCTAAAGACTCTGATAGTTTTTTCTAAAGATGTTTCTACAACAGATTTTGTAGCACTTCCTCCTGGACTTGATTAGTCTTTGAGGGCTGATCTGTGTCGTTTGTTGCCAGGAACGTTCTCAGCAAACATCTTCCTCATCTTCAGGAGGAGTATCATGGTGGCTGACATGAGCGGCCCCTGGGACTGCAGTACAGTAGTTCATATGATACCAGGTCAAGCTTCCCTTCACTTGGACTGCAGTTGGAGTTGCCTGTATAACTTCATATGGACCTTCTCGTCTTGCCTCATTCCATTTCCTCCAGAACACCCTCAGGAAAACTTAATCCCCAGACTTGATCACACTTGTGGGTTCCTCAGCTTTCAATTCTTCTCCTGCAAATAGAAAGTTTAATGAACAGCAGTTAAGTGCTTCATGTAATTTTTAATATCTAATTACAGCTGTTCTAATGTGGGACCCTTATAAGCCTTCTTGCAAACTGGCCTAGGCATTGTACGGCCAGTAATCACTTCATGTGCTGTTAGATGCGTTACTCTGTTAGTTTGCATCTGATAGCTCATTAAAGGAAGCAGCAGAGCATCTAACCAATTAATCTTCACTGTAGCACAAATCTTATTTATCTTTGGTTTCAAAGCCCCATTTGTTCCACCAGTCCTTACGATTGTCAATGGTACACACAGTCAAGTCTCTGTATAACACCCAATGCCTGCTAGTCTTGTTTCTCTGCTTTCTGAACAAATGCTGAACCATTGTCTGAGCTTATTATTGTAGGAATGAAGCTGGACCATTTAACATCTGTGGCAGAGCGACGAGTGCTAAGCAAGCTCCTGTCAATCATGGAGAATCCACTGCATCCACTAAACAGGATCATCTCCAGACAGAGGAGTAGCTTCAGTGACAGACTGCTGTCACCATCCTGCTCCACTGACAAACTGAGGAGATTGTTTCTCCCCCACACTATGTGACTCTTCAATTCCACCCGGGTGGGTAAACGCTAACATTATTCAAAGTTATTGTCTGTTTTTACATGCATTTTTTATTACTCTTTAATTTAATATTTTTTTTTAGCAGAATACTGCTGCTGGATTATATGAAATTCCCTTGGGATTAATAAAATATCTATCTATCTATCTATCTATCTATCTATCTATCTATCTATCTATCTATCTATCTATCTATCTATCTATCTATCTATCTATCTATCTATTACTGATGGAATGCCAATCGTTGGTCTGACCTCCCTAGTTAAACATTTCACAACTGTAGCTGCTCCTTGATCTTGTTACCTCCATCCATCTGCTACGCTTGTCTCTTATTACAGCACGTATCTCTGTTTTCACACCGTTCTTAGCATATCCACACAGTCCATTAGCAGGTGTCTAAATGGCCCTCTGGTGTTGCTATGTGTCCTAATGGAGCAGTAATTCACCTTCTCACATTGTGTTTGGCACAAATAAGGCATTCTGTCAAAAATCTATCAACAGTAGCTTCTAAATGAGGAGACCAACATTCTTGATTTTCAATCCTCTTAACAATTCCCCCCACTTTTCAATGGTCAACACCATGTGCATCCGTTATTAGAAGATTTAGCAACACTGAAGGAGCAACAATTTGGCCATCGCTAGAGCGCCATAATCCTTGCTCGTCCTTCTTTGCTCCTCTTTGATTCCTGTTCATACAGTCCTGCTCTCTCCTGCATGTCACTTATGTCTCTTTCAGTGACGCCAGACTCAATAATCACAGGTGGAGCTAATATAGGAATTGGTGTTTCAGAAGCTTGTCTGTCTACGTCATCTGCCATGTTATTTCCTTCACTCACAAGTTCATTGCCTTTCTGGTTTTCTTGACACTTGATCACCGCCAACTTAGTAGGCACCAACATAGCCCTGATCAGTTTTTGATTCTTCTCACAGAGCTGTATAGGTGATCCATCGCTTTTCCTAAACCCTTGCTGTTTCCAAACTGCCCCCTAAAGAGTGACATACTCCACGGGCATAGGCTGAGTCTGTGAAAACTTTCACCATTTTATTCATCCCCAGCTTGTAAGCTTCAGTCTGTGCTTTAAGGTCAGCTAGTTGTGGAGAGCAGGGCTCTTTACAGCCTTGTGACACAAATACTTTAAATTGTCACTCTGTCCTTTCTACAATTCCAAATCCTGCATGGTTTCCTACCTGATCTCTATAACATGAGCCATCTAAAAAACACGTGTGATCAGCGTTCTGTAGAGGCACAGACTCCAAGTCCAGACATAGCCTGGTGATAACTAATGACTCTGCTATACGCTCATGAGGCTCACCTTCCCCAGTCACAAACTCTGCCATGTTTAGTGTGTCACACCTTTGGATGACACATCAGGATACGTCAGCAACTGAAAAGCAGATATCAGTCTAGATGGAGTCAAAACAAATCTGCCTTGATTTATTAGTTCAACAGTCCTAGTTAGGTGAGGCCAATGCTGACACTGACTGCATCTCCTGCTTAACAGAATCAAACGCCACGTTAGCATCAATCGTCCATTCCAAGTGATTTCTCAAATTGTGTAACCCTGCAGTTCTCATGATGTCTCTCAATGAGACTTTTTTCAAAGCATACTCTGGACTCCAGTTTGAGCTAAAACCAGTCATCCCCAAGAACATCACCATCTGTCCTACGGTCGTTGACTTATGTGCCTCGCTTATCCCTCCCAGTTGCGGTGGAGCTATTGCTTTACTGCTTTGTGTGATAATCCTTCCTAAATACTCAGGTTCACAGTACTGCAGTTTAGCCCTTGAGACTTTATGTCACTCTTGTGTGAGTTTCTCAAGCACTTTTATTGAATCTGCATGGCTTTGTTCCAGTGATGCCAAGCAAAGCAAGAATTCATCCGCATACTGAATCAATGCACCATCCAGAATCACGTCCTATGGGTGAGTTTTAAGAACGTGATTAAAAACATGTGAGGAGTGTTTGAACCCCTGTGTCATCCTCGTAAAAGTCTGTTACTTCTTACACGTAAAAGCAAAGAGTAGCTGGCACGCCTCAGCCAGTGGAATTATAAAAAAATGCTGAGCATAAATCAGTGAGTGAAGAGCGTTTTGTACTCTCAGGAATGTCTGTGAGCGACGCGTGGGGGTTAGGGATCTCTGCTGGCCAGTCCTGTACTCCCTTGTTCACCGCTCTTAGGTCATCTACTGACCTCCACTTTGATTTATCACCTTTCCAGATATGGAGCAGTCTCGTGTTACAAACACTCTGTGTCTCTTTTAACACTCCTGCCTGTAAAAGCCCTGTTATTGTGCCCTCTATGCCTTCCTCTGCCTCAGCTTTAAGAGGGGCTTGCAACCAGGCTTCACAGTCACTTCCACTGGACTGGCTCAACTACTAGGCCCACATTCGTGTCATGTGCAGACCACAGCTCAGTCAGGACTGCTCCTCCATGTCAAGCCTTAGCAGTTCTTGTTTTGCTTCATGCATTTCTAACTGTCGAGATGCTGGCAGTTCCACTACTTTGGGCACACCTTCCATGCTAGCTGTGTACTAAATTCCATCCAACCGTTTTCCAAGCAGCTGAATCCAAATACAGGGTCACGGGGGGTCTGCCGGAGCAATTCTAAGCCAACACAGGGTGTAAGGCAGGAACCAATCCCGGGCATGGTGCCAATCCACTGCAGGACACACACACACACATACACATATCCACACACCAAGCACACACTAGGGCCAATTTAGAATCACCAAACCACCTAACCTGCACGTCTTTGGACTGTGGGAGGAAACCCACACAGACACTGGGAGAACATGAAAAGTCCACGCAGGGAGGACCCAGGAAGCGAACCCGGGTCTTCTTACTGCGAGGCAGCAGCACTACCACTGCACCACCTTGCCGCCCATACTAAATTCTTATGTATTTTTTATCCTCAGATCGATTAATTATTATGTTATCTGTCGGGCTCCATCTTGCTCGCTCTGCATTCTTCATCACAGACCCTAAGTCTTTGCTCTCAAATCCTTCAGCTACTAGAAGAGTCATATGTGGCACAGCAGAAGGGTTTCTGAACCATTTCTTAGTGAATTTGTGTTGATATATCTGCTTAGCAGCTCACTGTTTCTCGATTTTTACATAGCATGAGACAAGAAGGACATTCTGAGGAGCTGTTTCAGAGAGCCATCTTCACTCCAACTGGCCATTACCTCCATTATAATAAATCATCGTGCAGTGAGGCTCCGATTTAGGTTTCCTGGCCTTGGCAGTTTCATTTCAATAAATGGTCCCCATTCTTTCCAGAGATCAGCTCCAGCCTGACTGATGGAGTAAGGTGGCTTGTCCTCTGCCAAGTAAACTGTAGCCACAATGGTTTGCAATGTCATTTGTGTCTGACCACCATTTGGAACAATGCATACCCGTCTGGGTTACACCAGATAGTCATATTTAACTTGCACAGTGTGTCTCTTCCCAGTAAATTTACAGGTGAATAGTCAGAAACCAGTATGGCAATTCTAGTTATTTTATCTTATGTACAGACGCACTGGAGCCAATTGAGGAATTATTTATGTTTGTCCTGAGAATCCTACCATCTTAACATGTTGACCAGATGTGAGAAGGTGCATCTCATCTCTCTTGTTGACACATGTAGAAGTGGCTCCAGTATCTACCATTAAAGGAATGCCTTTTTCCTTTAACTTCAATAGTTGTTACTGGCTCTATGTCTGCACCCCCTGTTAACATCGGATACTGACCTTCCCAAGTAGGATTCTATGGCCTCCCTAAAAGTCCTGATTAAATCCCAACCAAGCACCGGTGGGCCCTGAAGCAGCCTGTTACTGACTCCAGTTTGGCAAACTGAAATTCTGCTGGGAATTAGACTAGTGATTTTGATTATTCTGGGCTGACTGATTACCCAGTGCCCATGGGTTTACCTGCAGTTTCTCCTGTTATGTCCCAGAAGGCCACGTTGCCTACAGACACCAGGTGGTCTTTGCAGTGGCTTAGAATTTCCACCCTTTTGCTGTCCCTTTCCCCAACCAGGTTGCTGGACATGAATTTTAACAGGGGTCAGAGCCGGTGCTGCTGGCAGATACCACGGGTGCCATTACTGAGTGTCCCTCCACAGCATTCATTTCTGGGGCACAGACCTTTCTTTGGACTTTTATTTCCCGGTGACTTGACTTTTTCTCATATCTGTGATTTTGTCCACAGGATTAGCCACGTAATCACAGAACTCCCTGCATGACTTGGTCTCTCGGCCCACAGTGTCCTCCAGCTTGCGTCTGATCAGCTCAGGTAATACAGTTCTCACTGTCCTTCTGAACAGAGCAGTCATCATTGGGTGCCCCTCCGGATCTTTTTCTGTTTATATTTTGCACCTTCTGTCCACAAACACAGCTGGCTCCCCTTTTATCATTTTTGGGTCAAATTTCAGTGGATATTCCTCTCTGTTGACCCTCCATGTGTTGGAAAGCTAAGTAGCAAAAGAGTCTGCATCATACATAGTGGGGCCGTAATTGTAGCCAGAGTTGATTTTCCCAGTAGGTGCTCCATTTGGCTGGTGCCCCCTATCCTCGACAACAGTGCTTTAATATTCTCTACAGCCAGCCGCTTCCCCATCATCCACCAATAATCCCAAACAAGCCCTCGAGGTCCTGCATTCCTCATGGTGTGTACTGAGCTCTGTCTCCTTTTATCAATACTGGTAATTGAAATTCTACACCATTTTGGTTAAAATTACCTCTACTCAAATTCCCATCACTCCCTCCTACGCTCTGCAGTTCACCTGTGGGAAGGTCCATGCCATGTAACCCTCTCCATTCTGCCCTTCTCTTTATTTCTTTCCCTAATTCCACAGAACAAGTCACTGCTTCTGGGACTCCCAGCGTGGCGGCTGTTTATTTCTTAATTCCCTTTTTAACTCCTCTACAAATGGATGTGTTAGCTGGGGCCTTTTGACATTGTGGCCCTCTTTCCCTATCCTTACATCTCAACAAATTTCTTATCAGACTATCCTGCTGCTCACAGTTTTCACTCTCTCTTATTTCATCACTTACTATTTACTCATCTTCTTCCTCCCAATCGTCGGAGTTTTCTGCTACTAACCCTTCCTCCCCATCATTTATTTCAAGTTCACTCCATCATTAGGTCTTTCTCCTCTATATCAATTTACTTCTTTGTATTCTCCTTATCGTGATGGGTGTGCAGGGCCTCAGTCTCCTTCCTCTTGTTGATGGACGCCCTTCTCTTTGCTCACCTCCTTCCAGTCTCATTGCTCTAGTTTACTCATCTGGAAATTCACAGAGGGTTCCTATAATCTTACATCTTTCCTCCAATTTAGCCCTCCGCTAGCCCTCCTCACATTCTCTTAGTATCCCTCCAGTTTTCTGATAGCGGCCCAACATATAACATGTCTTAATAATCTGCTGCCTTCTGTGTGCTTCTCCCTCCTCATAATCTGAATCCTCCTCTGTCTCTTTGTGTACCTCTGCTTTTTGACAATCGCCGTTCCCTTGTCAGTATCTGTCCTTTTTAAACTCTGTGTCTGCTCTCTGCCATCCCTGTCTGTGTTTCCCGCTCCCCCTCTCACTCGCCAGCTTCACTCGTCCTGTGATGTTCACTTTCGCTGTGATTAATGGACATTCCAATGCAGCATCTGCCGGAGGGGCAAAGGGAATCTGCCGTCCCCCCGCCTCCTCCCTGTCCTCCTCTAGCAGCTCTCTGATTTTATCAGCGTTGCTTCTCTCTTTGATGCTTCGCCCAACTACATTTACGTCATCTCCAATTCTGCCTTTCTTTACTTCTGCCTTTTTCTGCTCATGTCTTTTAATTTATAATTATGAATACGCTCTTGCATATCTTTACACACTGCCATGTTAAATGGTCCCAATTTAGACCACTCAGCACCAAGACTTCTTGCTCTTGTATGTCACTTTTTGTAACAGGTCTATGTGTTTTATTTATGCTGCAGGATTTTTCATCCCAAGACCTCAACGGGCACCTGACCCTCCGCCATTGCTATTCCCTGCAGTCTCAGATTCCATGTTACAAGCTTTAGCATTGGATTTTTGCTCAAATCTGGCTCTGTTTTTCACAGAATTCACCAGATGTTGTTTCCTGGCACTCCAGGTCTTCAGATGATTTATTGAGAATTTCGATTAAGGATCAGTATGCTGTATTATTAGTTTTAGTTATCTTAGCTATGAAAAGTCTAGGCCTGAGGCAACTTTAAAAAGACACCATTCATTTAGCAGAGGCACCCTGGTCTGCCTGCTTTATCACTCGCTTTGTTTTGAACTTCTGTGGCTCAAGGACGTCATGTTCTCTGAAGAAGCAAACAGGCAGATTTTATTTTAGGAACGAAGGGGCTGAGCATCTCACTGACAGAAGATGAAACAAACTGCAAGCTGGGCCTTTGTGTGTGTGAGTACAGGGCAGGCTGTCAAGGTAGAACATAAAACATATAAGAAAATAAATGGCATTTAGATTTATTAGGGCTCATCAGTACCTTAGGCAATAAAATTACAATAAAATGCATTATGATATCTAGTAAGTCTGAGCTACATAGGGGATTAAGAGTTGATTGTTGAAGGTGAAGGACCTTTCTCTGCACTTAGACGTCCTTGAAGTAAGCAGCAGCTTAGCCATGTCAGACGAATGTACAACTTAACAGCACCGCTGTCTGCATTCCATCCATCTTGCATTATCCCACCCGCTATATCCTAACTACTGGGTCACGGGGGTCTGCCGGAGCCAATCCCAACCAACACAGGGCGCAAGGCAGGACAGAAACCTCGAGCAGGGCGCACACACCCACACGGGACAATTTAGGATTGCCAATGTACCTAACCTGCATGTCTTTGGACTGTGGGAGGAAACCCACACAGACATGGGGAGAACATGCAATCTCCACAAAAGGAGGACCCGGGAAGCAAACCCCAGTCTCCTAACTGTGAAGCAGCAGCGCTACCCACTGCACCACCATGTCGCATTCGTGACTCTTGTATTAGCACACATATAGATATTTAGATTACCATTAAATTTATATACCAGTGCTTCTTTGTATATCCTAATGATAATAAATAAAGTTACAGCACCACACATTAGTTACCTTAAAGAATCAATTATTACAGGCTTTTCTTGTTTCCTTCTTTCAAACAGCCATGAAGCTCCATATCACGGCTCTCCACAGTTTGGTCCTCATCAGTGAAGCTGCTCTCTGACGCTTACTGGCACAGTTGCCTTTTATGTTAGCCTTACAGGGATGTTAGTGCAACAAGTAACCATTAATTGAATTATCAGTTAGACAGTCCAGTTTTCATATGTGGGTCCTCCTGATCTCAACTTCTTTGTAAGAACTGATTAACCAAAAGGCCACCGATCTTTAATGGCTGAGGTTTAGGATGTGAAAACGATTGTTATGAGAAAAGGAGCTGAATGAGGTCATCATCACGAAGAAACCTGTACAGTAGATAATGGGAAACTAATGTGAAAGGGGGGCATTTTGTGATAAGAGCTGTAATAAATCTGGGGCTCACTTCGGGTCCCATGCCCGGCAGGGACGCCCCTGCTGCTTATGTTCCAGGGGAGCCACCATGGGCAGTCCAGTACCTCCCCTGGGATGCTGGGTGGCAGCCTCCCTGGCTGACGGTGATTTCAAAACCATCCGCAGGTCTCCATGGGAGATGGAGTCCTCCACAGCCTGGTTGGGGTCTCATATGGCCGCTAGGGGGAGCTGCATGGACTCAGCAGCCTGGCTGGATGAATCTTCAGCCCCACCCGGAGCGGAGGTGCAATTAGGACCAGGTGGTTAAGCACCTGGAACACTTCCGGGTGGGTTATAAAAAGGGCCAGCCACCACCACTCAAGGAGCCAGAGTTGGGAGGAAGGAGACGAAGCATGAGAAGGAGTGGTGGTAAAAGAAGAAAGGTGGTGTTGTTGTGTTGGACTGGTGTTTTGTGGGACTGTGTTGAGCTGTGTGGCATGGGGAAGACTTGTCCCACAGCTGAAGATAAATAAAAGTTTTATTTTTATACGTGCCCCCGTGTCCATCTGTGTCGGGTCAGGCGCCTATATAGCTCCTTTGTTCACAATACATATATATATATCTGTATATATACAGTATGTGTGTATTTAGCTCTACACTAATCTATTGTTCCCTCTATCTGCCCACTCACACCACCTGCCTCTCCAGACTACACTACTAATGATTCAATGACAGTGATGTCCTACAGGAATTTTGCCTGCGCTTTCAAAGCCCTGTCTTTAATCCGAGGCAGTAATGGCAGGTCTTGCACTTGTCAATTCTTTCACTGATGAACTTTAATGGACGCAGCGCAGAGGGGTCTCAGCACAATAAAGTTTCAACACACCTCCCCCAGACACACTTTCTCTCAAGCACCACATTCCCCTTTTGCAGCCTTCTGCACTCAGCTGGTCCAGGACTTTCTGTCAACCCACCCCCTCATCTGACTCCCAGCATTCCACTGTCTTGTCCTGCCTCTGATTGGCTCCACCAATATTTCTCAGCCTAATGAACGCAGCACTCTGTTCTGTCCATCATGGCCACTTGACAGGCCCTCTGCCCACCTTACACCCATCCAGTACCTACCATCATTATTTCCAGTCCTTAGGGGGGGGACGGTTGGGATGGTGGGGTGGATAGAGGGTGTTATTGCCTGTCAGCCCCTCCCTGCATACCTGACCTTGACTTATGAAGTATTGGTGGTTTCAAGCTTGCTAAGAAAAAAATTAAAATATACAGTCACAGGCCTTTTTGTGATTTAACCCTCACTATTTTAACGTGCATCAGGATATGATGCTTATTTTCATATATGCTCATGATTCTCTTTAAATATATGCAAATCTTTAACTTAAAGATTATACTTTTCCATATTTTTATAGTCTTACCCTGCAGAAGATGAGGAGATGCCTTGAAAGCTTGAATATTGTAATATGCTCAATTAGCCAATCAAATTTTTCCATCATTCCTCATTGTATCCAAATCATTTATATTAAATATATCTGGAACAGACCCATCATTTTCAGAATGAGACAGTTCTGCACTGTCCTCCATCGCCCTGCAGATGCCACTGCTGTGCAGAAAATGAACTAAGTAAAGCCGGACTCCATCAGATTTTTAAAATGTGTGTCGCCACCTCAACTTAGTTGTCATCACTCAGATTTTCACGACAGGCTCAGTGCAGTTCCTTATCTAGAAACGTATTTCTTTTCAGAGTATTTATCAGTTTCTTTATCCCTGTTTCAGGCCGTTAGACCCCCAGTGTTCTCAGGGGTGCGCAGGTGAAGTCTCAGGCCTGGCAGTCTACAGCCTTTTAAAGTGACCCAATGGCTCATCTTTGGGATTCAGTTTTTAGAGGAGCCATCGTGATTGCCATAAATCTCGCTCAGGCGCCCCTCTGTGGCTGCAGATTTTTATCCGCCTCAAATTCTTCTTTTAATAGGACTCTTACATTAAGCTGTTACTGTTCTAATACGTCCTGCGGTGGGTTGGCACCCTGCTCAGGATTGGTTCCTGCCTTGTGCCCTGTGTTGGCTGGGATTGGCTCCAGCAGACCCCCATGACCCTGTGTTCGGATTCAGTGGGTTAGAAAATGGATGGATGGATGGATGTTCTATTACGGATGCGTATTAGGGCCACGGTGAAAAAAATACAATAAAATATGGACACAGTGAAGAAAAAAATAAAAATAAATGTCGAGATGAAAGTTGATATGTTGACTTTATTCTCGACATTTCTACATCAAGCTGTTGTTTTTTCTCTCTCAATTCCGTACATACGATTGGGACTTGCGAAAACTGAAGAAAACTACGGATAGAGCACAAACAAGTCTGTCTAGGAATAAACTAAACGATTATAGGTTAGTCTGTGTATGTCACATATCATTTTAAACGGGTTTAAAGGGGAATTGTGTATATGCTGAGTTGCTTTTTCCGAAAGCATGCTATCGCTAAGATCACCATAAACTCCATATTGAAATCGTACATTTACTGTTGTTTCTCAAACCCCCATCCTAACTAAAGTAATCCTTGGTAATCTGAGTTCTCCCCGACCTAGACATTAATACACTTAATGCCTCTTAAACGGCCATCTTCTTGCACAGACTCAATACTCACAGGCAGTCGTCACCGTACAGAATGTGAATTTTATTGCAACATCGCAAGTATTTGGAAAACTGCATTTTTTGTGTTACATTTTATAGATGAATTGTTCACTTTGTTTAAATATTGATACTGCTAAAAATTAAACGTAGTGCTGCTGCCTCGCAGTAAGGGGTTGATGTCCCGGGTGTTCGTGAGCGTATTGAATGTTCTCCTCGTGGATTTCTACAAGGTGCTCCGGTGTCAAAAGAGATGCAGGTTAGGTGAACTAGTAATGCTAAATTGTCTCTAGCATGTGTTTGTGTCTCTGTTTATTCCATGATAAGATAGCACCCCATCCATGTGACTGTTGTTGCCCGATGCTTGCAGGCACTGACTCCAGCGATCCTGCACAGAATAAGTGGGTTTGGGAAATGGATGGATGGAATGCTCACATAATTAAATGTTTAAAATAAATATTTTCTGTGTTCTTCTATTCCGTTCCATTCAAGCTACTGTGTCGCTGAGGTGTCACCTGTTGCCTGAGTGCACTCGGGTCCTAAATTGGGATCCTCATGCGGTTCGTCATGTGGTGTGTGCGGCTATGTGCCATATCAGCGCGTGCTCCCAACCTCCTCCTCCTCCTTACAAGTGTTGAAGAATCCGTGTTTTATGCATACAACTGCTTTTACTTTCACGGAGAAGTGTAATGCGTGGAAAGGTGGGAAGAAGGAAAACAGAAGGACCCGCACTGAGAGTTGGTATGTTTAACTAGTTACAGTACAATAGTACAATAAAGAGTGCACGCTCAGAAGAACCTCCATTGAATTCTGTATCGTTGTCTCCGACCACCACCTCATGAATCCAACACTTGCACATTCTCAGCTACACCGGTGGGCTGTATCTGATACCCCTTCATAAACCCTGGCACTTAGATATTTGTTACACCTGCTGTAAAGGTATTCTGCTTTGAACTAATTCAACAGCGTGACAGAACAACAGGATTAGTGGTGTATGGCCACCAGCTGACAGCAGGTATGTCGGTGTGTCTGTTGAAACCTGTAACTGACCCGAGACAGCAGCCAAAAAATAAGAGCCTAGCAAATCAACAAAGGTAGGTAGGTAGATAGATAGATACTTTATTAATCCCAATGGGAAATTCATATACTCCAGCAGCAGCATACTGATAAAAACAATATTAAATTAAAGAGTGAGTAACGTAGTGGAAAGCAAAGAATCGAAAAAATGTGCTGTTTCAAGTGTCATGTAGATTTTTTTTTTTGTATTGCATCATTTACTTATTTAGCTGATGTCTTTATCCAAGGTGACTTACAACATTCATGATAAAATTAGTTACATTTCTCTAGTTTTTCCAGGTCAAGTGACTTGTTTAGGGTCACACTGAGTTTCTAGAGGGATTTGAACTCTCAATCTTAACCACGTAAGCCTTCACCACCACATCATACTGCCTGCAGATTTACACATAGGTTGGCCCACTGAGGTCTGTGTGTCTGAGAAAGAATAAATGTGATGTGATGTACATGCTTATTCTCTTCATTGTATCATGTCCATCCATCCACTTTTCATGGCTACTTTTTCAAAACAGGGCTGCAAGGCAATTAGAGCCTTTATCAGCAACCATCAGACACTAGACAGGAACTGGACTGGGTGCCAAGATGAACACACACACACACACACACACACACATACACATTAGCGGTCAATTTAGCAATGCTCATTCAACATGTGTTTGGACTATGGAAAGAAACCCACATGTCCACAGGCAGAGTGTGCAAACTTTGTGTAGGGAATCAATGGAAGGCAAACCTTCTTGTACCATTTCACTTTCCTTTTTTTGTCATAAGAAAAGCTGATTTTTTTAATGGAGTGCATCTGTCATTTATATAGTGTTTGTTTCAGAAACAATACATGTCAGATTTGGAGTTTATTTATATACTTAGTCGCATTTTGGTATTAAGTTATGATATCATGTTGCGGTGGGCTGCTGCCCTGCCCGGGGTTTGTTTCCTGCCTTGTGCCCTGTGTTGGCTGGGATTGGCTCCAGCAGACCCCCGTGACCCTGTAGTTAGGATGTAGTGGGTTGGATAATGGATGGATGGATATCATCATGTTTACTTTGTAATATTTTTCACAACCATCTTCATCCCACCAAAGGCCTAATAATGAAAACTTATAATGTTATTCCAAATCAACTGCTTTTTAATCTACCGATAATGCATTTTGTATGTGAGTTCGGTGGCGTCGTTAACTAAGTAGTACTTATTTATTCGTAAAGTGTCCGCTGTACAAAAAAGTATCTCAAAGGTTACGTATTCACGCCACATATTGATCATGAATCACCAAGCTTAATCGTTTTCAGAAAATGCAGCCCAAATTGAGAAACAGAACTGAAGTCCATGTAAACTAAGCACAGCATAGCAAACCCCTACTGTATTTACAGTAAATACATTTTCTTCAGTAAGTAATGTTAACGTTAGTTCTTAGGAGTCCTTGAATTGGATATTCCAGTAATTTAATTAAGTCCAGTTATCATCATAAGACATTTAGCATTTTCATATGGCATTCCAAATTCTTTACAAAAAATGTACATTTATTTCACATTTTGGTACATTTTATAGTTATGTTTATCAGTTCACATTTCCATTTTGTGTTCAATTTTCAGATGTTATTGCATTTCTCCCCAAACCCACATACACATATTTCAAACTTTTGTTTTCTTTCAATGGGTGGCGCAGTGGTAGCGCTGCTGCCTCACAGTTAGGAGACCCGGGTTCACTTCCCGGGTGGAGTTTACATGTTCTCCCTGTGTCTGCGTGGGTTTCCTCCAGGCGCTCTGGTTTCCTCCCACAGTCCAAAGACATGCAGGTTAGGTGGATTGGCAATTTTAAAATTGGCCCTAGTGTGTGCTTGGTGTGTTTGTGTGTGGCCTGCGGTGGGTTGGCACCCTGCCCGGGATTAGTTCCTGTGTTGGCTGGGATTGGCTCCAGC
Organism: Polypterus senegalus; assembly: GCF_016835505.1. Taxonomy (NCBI): domain Eukaryota; kingdom Metazoa; phylum Chordata; class Cladistia; order Polypteriformes; family Polypteridae; genus Polypterus; species Polypterus senegalus. Next base: position 181,798,366 of record NC_053161.1, read on the forward strand.
AGACCCCCGTGACCCTGTGTTCAGATTCAGCAGGATGGATGTTATCTTTAAATTCTGAAGGTCTACTGCAGCTGTAAAGTTTGATCTCCCTGATGTGAGACATGTCTATAATCGAGTTTCTTAGAGGACGAGGTGTCTCCCAGGATGACCTTGACTCTAATTGAGGAACAAAAGGTATGTGATAATAGAGATCAGATTGGAGCCATTTAGTTTTATTTTATTTGTAAAGCTAAATCTGAAGTTAAAGTAAACTGCAGGGCAGAGTGGTGGCTCTGAGGCTAAGGATCTGTGTTGGTATCCAGAAGGTTACTGGTTCGAATCCTTTACTCTGCTGGGCCCTTGAGCAAGACCCTTAACCTGCACTTGCATCAGGCCTTCTGTACAATGGCTGATCCTGCGCTCTGACCCCAAGGGATATGCGAAAACTAACAAATTCCTAATACAACAAGTTGTATAAGGCAAAGTAAAGAACAAAAAAACTGGTACTGTACCTGCATACCAATTTAATGCTCCTTTAAAGAGAAAAAAAGAACATAATATCTTTTTTAAAATGTTGTCTTAACCCATTATCATAGTGCTTATGAACAGAACAGCTTCTTGATGATATGCCAGGGCAATTCAATTAGATCCTACAGGAGATTACCTTGCTATTTATATTTAAATTTACAATATAATGTGCATAGCCTGATATAAAGGATTGACAAATATCCTTTTTTGAAGTGTTATTTTACAAGACAGTTATGTTTTTAACAAATATGTTTTTATTATGTACTTAATATACTTATGAATTACTTACAGTAGCATTAACGTTTTTATTTTGTCTGACAGATTGACCGAGGTGTTGTCTTGTTCATTGATGATTCAATACTGTCCATTTACATTCCCTCCTATGGAGACAGACTTGCACTTTTCAATTTCTGCAGAAATCAAAATACCACCACAATACGAAAATCTGTCCTTCTTCAGAAGCTCTGTGACAAAATGAAGTTAAGGACGGAAAACAATGAAACTGAAGAGACAACTCAACATTCTCAATCCCGTTCCCGACCAAAGCTAAAAACACGCACCATAGAGTTAGGGTGGATACACAGTAACAAGGGGGAAACTAAACAGGTCAGAGCAAAACAAGGCGGGGGCACACCATGCTAGTCAGTGCTGGATTCACTGAAATCCTGAAAGAGGCAAGGGGTCTTTTTGTCCCTGATGGTGTCTCAAGCAAAGGGCATGAATCCAAATTCATATTTGATATCTGGGACTTCAAACAAACGTCACTTGATCATCACATCACAATTGGTTTAATATATGACACCGTCAAACTCCAAAAGCTGCGTTTCTACCTTGCCACTCAAACAAAGGAGCAGTCAGATGTTGATGCCAGTACTAGTGATCTTGAGGACTGTGGTGATTCCAGGCAGACTACTACTGAGGATTGTGACCCTCAGGACATGCCTGATGATTTTATAGTTTCTGATCATGATGCTCCAACATTGATGGACTGAAACCCAGAAGTCTACATGACCATCATCATCAAGTCCTTCCATGAAAATCCTAAATACAAAGAGGACTGTTTGATTTATGTTAGTTAGATTGCCCAGAGGGGATTAGGCGGTCTCTTGTCAAGTCAGTCCAAATCACACACTCAGTACAGATCAATATGACATCCATTATCAGATGATGGAAGAAAGTGAAATTGTTTACCAAATACATGCTGATGCTTCTGTAGATAATGTGTCTGATCCTGAAATGACATTTGGTCCATGTACAGATCTTCAAGATCACCTAAATGACACAGAAATGTATGAGGCTGAATCCAATGAGTATATGAAACAGTCAAAAATAATAACTATACGCTATGCACACAGCCTCAGTGACATGACTGAATTCTTTTCTGGCCCAGAGACTTTGACCAGACCATGTGACACTGGACAGGTTAACTCTTTAGAGGCTGGTTGTGAATCAGGGCTTGTTAGAGACGTGTACAGTTCTTTTTGGGAGGAATTCTATGATCGGTGCACAATTGGAACAACTTTCAAAGTACCATTCATCAGACATGAGTTTAAGGCTGACACTTGGAAAGCTATTGCCCACATTTTCTGGAGAGGACACAAAGATTGCAGATTCATTCCAATCAAGCGTGCACTTCCCTTTTTGGAGGAGGTTCTATTTGGAAAGGTTTACAGCGACCTAATTGAAAACGTTTTGCAGTTTATAAGTGTCCAAGAGCAGGAAATCCTCAAACAAGCTTTGAAAGATTTCTCCTCTGTTGACCTTGATGATATTTAGATGTTCTAGATAATTGTGAGTGTATAAAAAGGGCTTCCCCTGACACTCTTCCAGCAGGTCTCAGGGAGATTGCATATAAAGAACTTGTACAGAAGCCAATGTTTGTGACAGACAGCTGAAGGGACATTATCCAGCATCACATTGCACTTAATTATGACCAGTTGACTAAAATGTACACTGATCTTAAACCAACATCCAAAAAAGTGTCAAAAATGTTGAAATTCCCAGTGATAATCACACCAAAACAGAAAGAGATTGAGCATCATCTTAGAAGGTATATCAGGGAAGTAGTCAAAGTAAAACTTTTAAGTTTTTGAGGTTTTGTACAGGGTCAGATGTGATTGTGTCAGAAAACATCACTGTCGCCTTTGTGCCGATGTCTTCTTCTAAAAGGCGGCCAATAGGACACACATGTGGGATGATCCTGCAGCTGTCTGACAATTATGTAAATTTTCCAGATTTTCGTGCTAAATTCAATGATGTCCTAGAGAGTCACATTTAGGTGATGGACATTGTGTAGAAACCCAATTATTCTGTGGTAAAACCTTTGTCAATCAAGCAGTTTGAATAGATTTTGCACGTAAGGAACTTGTGCAGAACTGAATTAGGATCAGACAACCGAAGTATACATAGATTTAAGTCAAAAGAATGTCAAAAATAAAAGTCTTGGTTATTAAAATTCCTAGACAGAATATAACAACAGAACAAAATGAGATTGAGCATAAGTTCAGAAGTTACACCAAGAAATAACATAAAGAAAACCTTGTTTTGCAGAGGTTCAGATGTGAATTTGGCAGATAATGCTACTGTTGTGTTTAAATGTGTTTTCACTGCACTGAGTATGTTGGACATGTGGGCTGATCCTTCAGCGAGAAGATAACGATTCAAAGTACTCTGAGTTTCCTTCTGTGCTTTATACCAACGTAAGAAATGGTCTTTGTGTAAATAAAGTGGATACTCTTCATCTATTCCAGCGGTTCTCAAACTTTCGTATTTCACGCCCACAACCCCTTTTCTACCTGGCATAATTCTGTGCCCCCTGCAATAATATAAGATAGATGAGAATAACCCAGGATACAACTAACAAAAGTATGATACTCGTGCGGTGTTGCGGTATCCTTTCATTTTCCATAAGATTTGCATGTGTTCGGCTAACTTCAATGAAATATTTGCAATTTATTTTTTTTTTAATTGCTTTAATAACTGTTAAAATGACTTGTGTGGTTTTTGGTAGTAATTCTAATCCCGAAAACAAAGAATAAATTATTTATTCTTATTTAATTTTATTTTATGTAAAGAAATGATTAAATATGTTTTAATTTTTAAAAATCTCGTAAACGAGGACACCGATGAAGTCAATCTGTGCGAGACAAAAGTATTTTCGTCCGACAAATATTATACCGCTGTTAGTTGTATCGTGAGAATAACTCAATACGCAGTAAATTATTGTACTCAATTTGACAATATTGGCTACGCTGCCAATGTGGTCCAGTCGCGCCGCATTATCACCTGATCTATGCCTTAGAAATGTTTTATTTTAATTTTAGTTATAATGCATTCATTGTGATTATATGCTTGTAAATTTAAATTTGAAATACAATTTTGATGTCTTGTTCATTTATTCGACGCCCCACTTGTACAGCTGCAGTGCCCCCCAGTTTGAGACACGCTGATCTATTCTGTTATCACACTTCTGACTTTTTGTAAAGTTTTGAAAATGTTCAAGTGCTGTATACTAAGACATCCACATACTACTTGGGGGGCTGCGTGCCCCTTCCTCATTGTTGACCTTTATTAAAGTTTACATTGTTTTATTGGCTTTCAGTAATTAAATAGCAATTATCCTGCTAAATCATGCCAAACATATATTGCACAGTTATAAGTGTTGCTTTTTCATTTTTTTGTGAATGCTCATCATCAATAACATTTAATACTCTGTGCCTCTGTAATCCAAGTTTGTGAAATAAACATTCACACTATGTTCTAAATCTTGTGATTAAAGTTTTGAAGTGTACTGAATATCCTGAACCAGGCACAGTGCAGAGTACGTCTGTTAATTTTACTTTATTGTTCATCGTATACTGTAGAACTAAACTGCATTCACTGCACTGTGGAAATTGTGATGCTGTTATTAGAAAAGACTGTTCAAAGCTAATACTGTTTTATAATTTATATTCAATGTTCGTGAACAGTTTGTATTTCTGATGGCATATTAACTGAACACAAATAAATACTTTGTTAAAACACATTGTTCTTTCCATCTCATGTACATTCTTGAGTCATCTAACCACTGGTATATTTTGATGTCACCAAATCATACATTAAATGTTATTCAAGGGCCAGATGTTTATTGTCAATACCCACCAAAGACCCAATACTGAACTTATTATCAGATTTACCAAACATACTACAGACAACTATTTCTCATTTCAGTGTAAACATTACCATAAATAACTAATTCTCTAGGTGTTGAAAGTGGTGGAAACATTCAATGTCATTAGTAAGGGTAATGCTAATATGAATTGTGCATTAAAAACCTTCAGACTTAACCAGTCTACCCAGTGTATGTGTGCACAAAATGAAAATATTCAGTAAATAAAGAATAGTTGTGAGTTAAGATGGATGTCCTTTATTACATCAGGCTGACGGAGCGGCCACGTGCTCTTGTTTAATACATCATGACAGACTAGCATATCTGAACACTGCAGCATCTTTGATGAATTTGGTTCATTTACGTGACTACAGTCAAGGGAGTATTTCAGTTACACCAATGAGAATACAGAGAAAAGGTGTGATCTTTAAACATTCCTAGAGCGTAACATTATCTAAAGGTCCAAAATAGTTAAACAGATTGAAAATCTTCAGATTGGCAAATATCTGATTCATTAAACAGGACTTCTTATATGTAAATTATTATCAGAGGACAAAATAAAAAGCTAACATGTCATATGATAAGTCTATATAGTAATGTGCTGGGTATAAATTATTCATGTTAAAAAGGCAGGCATAGCTTCAAGCACTTTACAGATTTATAAAGTAACTTTTCCTTCACAGTGTCCATATGCATGTCATTAGAGAGATCATCTTCTTTAATAATTGAGCTCTGCTCCATTTTATGTCAACACTGATACATCAGTGTCAGATATCTCATTTCTCAATAAGGTGTACAGTTCAGCAGCAGAAAAGGCATCTGTTGGAGCCTTCAAACCCTCTTCCTCCATCATAAGACAGCAGAGCTCAAAAACTGTCTCTTCACTGGGGTACTGGCTTTTTGGTGTGCACTCCCCCTTACACAAAGCCAGCTCCTCCATATCCACTTCCACCATACATCTCAGGAACACTGTGCATCAAACCAGGTCGACCTCCAGTGACACCATGGCCTGTCCTAGGTCTGAGCTTGTGAAAATTCCATGTTTTCTCAACCTCACTGAGTTCAGACTGCACAAAATAAATAAGTAACAGTTCAATGTTTACTCATAAACAAGACAACACTGACTACTATTGTTATTGACATACTCTGGATTGTTGGACCCAGATTACGTCTAATTCTAGACTAAAGAAAACGGCTTTGCATTGCAATGAGACCAGGCTAGGCTTAATCCAAATCCTTGAAACTGGCCCATTATGTTAAAAATGAACATATTATATGGTTCAATCAGCACAGATGAATGACAGCATGGTTGCAGGCTATGAAGGAATATTTCAGACAAAATAAACTAACTAACTAAATAAATAAATAAATTTTGAATTGTAACAACAAATAAACAGAAACACAATATAGGACAGCAGAAAAGGTTAGACCGAGACTTGGTTTCCTTGATGACCAGGATGCTCACTTCAAGGACTTCACCCACCACGCCTCCTTACTCCAGCTGCCTTCACGGCCTTACGCGGCCTGTCATCCTTCAACTGGTCACTCCAGCTCCTTGCTCGCTCAGCTGGAGTGACCGCTTCCTTCTGCCCCCACCGAGTGTTGGCCAAACACCCTTCTCGAGGCTCACCTTCCATCTGCCTACCTGCGAGCCTGCACTCACTCTCTCGCTCTCTCTCTCTCTCTTTCTCTCTCACCACACTGCTTCCTGTACTCCAACAGCCTTTGTCTTTGTTTGTATCTCTTTCTCTTTTCTTTTTCTTCTCTTAGCCTACTCGCGATTCTATTTATCAAGAGGGCGAGGCAGCTGTGGCAGATCAGCAGCCCCAGGAACAATCACGGATGCGAACAGTTTCCTACCTGTGCACTTCAGTGAGAAACGTCCACACCGCGAATCACCCTGAGAACCGCTTCAGCCACACAACCACCACAGCCCCTCACCAAGCCGCGAGCGCAGTGATTATTTATTTAAAAGTGGCCCTTTTCACATGAGCTGTGGACCCGCTATACAGCACAGCATAAATACTCAAATGTGTCATGCTGTACAATTTTATTGCTTATTTTTTTCTTCATGAATTTTATGTTATGTGTGGTGTCACTGAAATACATAAATGAAGAAATAATTGCAAATATAAAGAAATAAGGTACAAAAACACATTTTGGAATACAATCAATTATTTATGCTCACATACAATTGTGTTTATATTTATTCATTTTCATTTTTTTATTTAAGAATATTACCTGAACAAGGCTGAGGAAGCAGAACTGTATTAGGCTTTTTTCCAGGAAATTGGCATCCGTCATCGTGAAGGTTATGGAACAAGTTAATCCAAAACTGCACACTTTGCTTCCTCAAGATTCCCTTCCATGATTCAATTCGCTGATTTGCGGTCCTGCACCAATAAATGAAACTCCTTTCACCTGCAAAACTGCAATCGTGATTTCTTCGCAAAAACATAAGCATTTGTTCCACTTGCCTGTTTAACTCTGTCTGTGCATAGTCGCTGCGGGCATCGTCTCAACCGCGAAAGAGATAGAGATAAAATAATCTACAATTACTTTTGGGTCATTATTAGTGATATACGCCTCCAACCACAAAACATAGCGGCTGAAGCCATCAATGCTACCCTAAATTGCAATACCATTCAGTTTATCGTAAGAGTCCATATGCCACAGTGCATTTGGACCTTGGGTGTGATAGTGCCGTCTTCTCAGCCGTCGTGCCCGCCTATCTCCACACCTTCGGGGTCAATCAGCTTGATGAACTGTCTCACCACGTCTTGTGTTACAACATACCCTCTTTGGATTGCTTGCAGATGTAACCTGCGATATCCCTGCATTTGTCCGTTACTGCCAATTTCGCTTTTCAAACAATAAGCCAATTCATCTACATCTGTATGATTCCTCCGTCTAAAGTGATGAAATTTTCAGCACAGTCTCTTCAAACTCCATATGCTAATTATGATTCTTTGCTCATGGGCTAAAAGAGTTAGAGTTTCTTGATTACTGAAACCACTTCTAAAATACATTTGCATTAAGTCTTCCATTAACTTCATTTTTATGTATTTTTTTTCTCCTTCCCTCTCGACATAAAAGGTGAGAATAAAGTGGAAATGTCTAGAATAAAGTCAACATGTCGATTACATTCTCGACATTTAGTTTTTTTTTTTCTTCACTGTGTCTATTTTTTTTATTCCTCATCGTGGGCCCTAATATGCTGACATACAATTCGCTGTGCAGCACGTGGATCACTTGATACATGCACTGATCACCTTGGAGTGTCCCGTGTGTGTCTGTGTGTCGCTGTACAGGTCACTGATCTGCGTCGTGTCTCTCTGCCTCTCTGATGTGCTCCGGATTGACACCTTTGAATGTCTGGTGCAGCAGAGCAAATTCAACCTGATCTACCAAAGTGGGTTTGTTATCACCTTATTCAATGGAGGGGTTCATGGACACAATGAATAGAAGATGAATTAATGTAAATACGTGAGCTGCCTTACGTAATTAGTCATCGCATTTTGATGGGGATTCTAAGTGGGGATGATTCCCGAACAGATCTCTTATGCGATCCTTTCACAGTATCTCTCAAAATTATTTAGTTCAAATTGGTTATAAAGATTTCACTACTGATTGTTTTTATATTATTATTAATTTTGATGACTCTTTAATTTGGATCGAACTTGGGTTTGCACTGTGCGCAGAATTTGAAAAGCAACCACGTTAGTCAGTTGAGCCACAATCAGCCGTGATGGCGTCCTTTCTTCGTTGTGAACTCGTAACTTTTGTGCTCCACAAAATATTGTAAAGTATTAATAAATGAAATATTTCAATACTTGATCAAATAATAACATCTGTGATTTAAGGATTTCACCTTTTCTTTCTCAAATGTGCTTACCTACATTATGCCAAAGTAGAGGGTTAAACTTTTATTTTCCATCTACTCCATTTCAATGAATTCAGAACAAATTAAATATTTAAGGATAAATAACAAGGCTCGTTTGTTTTGTTTTTTCAATTTGTTTGTTTTTTTTAAACTACAACATTAGGGCTGTGTAACCTCAAATGTCACGAAATTAAATTGGATCTCAAGGAAAGATGAGGGTTAATTATAATACTAATGACAGGAGCAATAATAATGATACAGTGGAAAAGTGTAAGAGTGAAGCGTCTTATTTTGTTTAACTCTTACTATCGTACAGTACATTCTGACATATATATATATTAGACATCAGACACTGGAAGCCCCTGACAAACCCTTCTCTTCATTGTTAGTCTGTAGCTGCGAAAAAGTAAAAGCAATAAGAGTTTTAACAGACGTCATTGAAGCTGATCATGAGTTTGTGTAAAGTTAATCAAAATGGCCAGGAGGTGTCACTAGAGAGGCGAGTGTCAAATGCAGCGATACGATTTCCAACACAAATGATTCAAATGTTTCTATGCATGA